>NC_050604.1:9508055-9808055 GCF_013368585.1 Megalops cyprinoides
CTTCCCCCGGCCTCCTCTGATTCATCAGGGAGTCACGTTTACCCAGGAGGACGATCTCAGTCCCAGGGGTGATCGCTGGGAAGTGTGTCACAACCCAATGCCCAGCCGACCCCACGAGAGCCATTTAGCTTTAGAGGGGGAGGTGAAATGAAGGGCTCCCTCTAGGTACAGGCAGACTGAACATCACCCTGAAAGACCTCTTCGTGTTGAGAAATTTAAGATGGACACGAGTCTTCAAAGGGGAGCAGAGCAGCAAAGCAAAACTATCCTACTGAGCTTCTGATTCATAAATAATAGGAGTACACTGTAAGTTAAAGCACTTCTGTTGTCATATGTATACTACACTGTGAATGCATTATATGTATGGAAAAGTAACGTGAATAGATTCAGTTACAGAATAGGAGTAATTCATATATGTCTGCTAATTTTCATTTTAGATCCAAACGCCGGCTCTGTTGTGGTCCCACAGGGCAGATTTAAATCAATACAGCTGAGAACATGTCAGCAAAGCCTGGTATTTTTGGTATTCATCACAAACTGTCACTGAATCATCTTTTCAAAGGCTTGTTAAGATACCATTCTAATGCAGGCCCACCAGTGGCACAGAGTGCACCAGCCCCTCCCATTGTATCAGCATTCCATTAGAGTCAGATGGTTGTGGCTTATCTATTCTCACATACACGCATGAACACACATGCACACGCTCACACGTTCATGTAGAGACACATACTCAAATACACAGTCACCCACACAAACACAAACACAGACACACATACACACATACACACTCGCACACTCGCACACTCACTCACACTCATACAGACTTACAAACTCACATGCATGTACATAAATTAACATTTGTGCTCATTCACATACTCACACGTATTCGCTCACAGACACTCAATGCAAACGTTGTACACGCATGAACACGGCCCACATACACACACACACGCATGCACTCACACATACACACACACACACACACACACACACACACACACACAGGGTCCCCGGGCCCCTCTCTGAAGAAGTGCCAAAGCCCCTACCTCCTGCTTAATCCCCCCGCTCAGGTTAATAAAACTCTGCCCTCGTCCTGATTCCATCTCTGCCTGCGCTCACTCCTCCCGGGGTGGACCTCAGTAGGTTTGAAAGCCCTACCGCAGCAGTAAGAAACTGCTTCACCCACACAAATCTTAGCATGTCCAATCTGATGTTGGGATGAGGGCTGGTTAGTGGCGTCCCCAGATTCTCAATAATGAGGAAACTGAGCCGGTACCTTTGGCCTGACAGGTGGCAGGCTCCAGACCATTTTTCACTCATTCATACCATCTGTTTTTTTATATATATATATATGGACAGGGGGTTTGGTGGTGAAGCACAGCAGGTGGACTGTACCATATGTCCAGTTTGGGAGGGGGGTATGGTATTTAAACCTCAAATATAGTTATACCGGAAAGATAAAACAAGAGGAGAGAGAGATTATGTGGGGATTGCGTGGTACTTCATCTATAGATGATCTTGCTTCTATCTCTTCATAAATTGCTCTGAAAAGGAGCGCCTACTATATGACAAAATGAATAAAATGAATGGTTCATCCAAGTCCCTGAAAGGCTAAGAACAGAGAGAGAGATTGCAGTAATGTACATCTATATGGGCGTTGCAGCTTCCTTCCTTCCAACAGGACCAGATAGCAATGAGGAAAATGAGAAATTTTGAGTTCAGTAAAGGTTTGAACTCACAGGTTATTCAGTGGCAACGATTCACTTTAACGCACAGAGTAGAGGGCATGCTAGCTTGTGAACATTACAAGTCGATCAGCCACTCAAATTAATGGGAAACATTGTGTGAGAAAGCAAAGACACAATACCTGCTTGTTTCGATGACTCAAAGTTAAACACAAAGCTCATTGTGGCGAGCCTTGAATGGCTCTTGTGTTTCCTCGATAAGGAGCAATTAGCATCAGAAATCAGGCCGCCTTTGTTGTCTCTTAATTGATCTCCTTGTGGAGACCTGGTTTCGCTTGATCACAGCCTGCTTGATTGAGGGCAGTGTGTTTGTGCCAGAGCCGCGCTAAACACCCGGCAGCTGTAGACGCCGGCCCCACAGACCAGCAACCGCGAAATGCTGCCCAATAAACCATGTCACCCGGCTGAGGATCGTGGGTGGCGGTGTGGCCACCAGAAGGGAATTTGCCCCGTGCCGCAGACCTATAGCAGCACCTCTGCATCCTTCCCCTGAGGGCCTCGTAATTAACAAGGCCTCCGGTATGTCCAGAAATAATAATAGAATAGCATGCATGTTGAGAACCTCTCCATAGATGGGGGGAATGTTGTTTTGTGTTTTTGTCATGAGGGATGCGGTCAGGAGCAGCAGATGGGAGGCAATAAAGCACCGTGCCACAGATTGGGGAAAAGTCACATCACACACGCACGCACGCATGCACGCACGCACACACACACACACACACACACACACAGAGACACACACACACACACACAAGCATCCGGCATCAGCTCGGTCAGTCAGGGGCCTGACACTGGGTCGTTCGCAGTCCTCCTGCAGTTTAAAATAGTTGATCCTTCTGTTCACTGCCCCCCCCCCCAAAAAAAAACCTTATTGTTTCAATGTGGTATCAGTGATCACCCAGAAATCTCTGAGAACTGGCAGTGGCATTCTGTGGCAAATTGAATTTTATAAGCGAACTACAGTGGAACAGTGGGTGTGTGTTAATACAATTCACAGAATGTTCTGTTTTTTTTTTTTCCTTTTTGTCTGAAAGTAGAGTGAGATATCTGTAACGTGCTGATCCCAAACATTCGGAAATCCAATTTGCTGTAAGGAAAGCTACGCGCTCTCTATTCTCTGCGCAGATTGAAAGCTTTGGGTTCGTTTTTCGTGTTTTTTTCTTTTCTCAGTTGGCGCACACCCCCTAGTCCGGCTGGACAGAGTGAGTGTGTTAAAATAGCCTGGGTTTCTGCAGCTGGATATTTACTGTGCCGGTTCAGGTTAAGTGCCTGGCTCAGGGGCGCAACAGCCCACCTGGGGATCAGAGCACCAGCCTTCTGGCTACCAGCCGCTCTCATCCTCCTCCTCCTCCTCCTCCTCCGCTGCCGCCGCCACTGCCGCTGCGTTTTCGCTCCCCCTCTCTCCTCTCCGCCGGTCCGGCTCCATAATCCGAGGGCAGAGTGCAGCTGTTAGCTGTGGATTAAAAAGGTAACAGGTTTGATATCCATCCTGGAATTGGCAGCACACTGCAAAAATAGTCTGGGGAGAGTTACAACGAAGCCTGGAGGGCAGATAAACCCCGCCGGCGCGGAAATTGCCGGAGTGAGGTGGCCTGACAGGTACTGGAAACGCTCCAGATTTGGCCGGGTGGCGGTGGCGGTGATGGTGGGGGCGGGGGGCGGTTGCGGGGAGAGGCGTGGCTTTGATTTAAATGAGACCGGAACCACAGCCTCGTTCAGCTGTAGGTGAATGTGGGCTAATGTGAAAATGTAGTAACTGACAGGGCCAGTCTCTCCGTCACAACATGGTGTCTCCATGATAGTCCTGTTATAGCTGGATCATCCCTGTGAATGTAAGGGTACCAGGGGCCTCTCTCTGCAAAATAAGCTGTAATTCCTAGACTGTGTTGATCATCTGGTTACCACTGAGACACACTGGCCTGGTTTGCTTACAGCTGTCATACTTTAAAGCAGGTACTTTTAATTTGAGCCTGAAATTGACCTCTGGGATCAGGAGCTGCAACAGATTTGATTTATTTTAGGCTAAAGGTGTTAGCACATGGAATGTATGTTAAATGGAGGTGTTAGATGAATCAAAGTGACAAAGCCAATTATAGTGCTTAACATTCAATTTATTCTCCCATAACTCAACTGTCACCGATGCTTCAAAAAGGTTCTCCAGCAAGTTTCAGTTGCAAAGACTTCTGGGATATCAGGAACAGGCCCTTTGGTGGTGGGGTGTGTTGCTTTGCAGGCTCAGTCTGAGCTCTCTCATTGAGGACAGGAAGGCTGAGGAGTCTTACCTCACTGGCTGTCTTGTAGTTTTAGATTTTAATTTTACTCCTGGCTTGTCCAGATCATCAAATGACTGCTGTCAGTATCTGCAGCCAATGAGCAGAGGCCATTCAGCTGGCTGACTCATAATAGCATGATTGCGTTTCTATTTCAGTGCCTACTACCAGAGGTGTAGCACATGACATGACACTGAAGGCTGGCATCTGCCAGGTCAAGATGATTGACTGGGCTTAGTACAGTCCAAGGCTGTGGGATTTGTAGAAAAAAAAACTAGACACCCTATTACTAATATCTCCTTGTGGCTGTTTGCAGTTGGTGATATTAACCTGCTCCTTCTCCTGTATTAATTTCCTGTTTTCAGTGCCAACACAGATGGAAGCCATGCATCTTGTTGACTCCACTTGCAGTGTGTTCATAGGAGTCAGGCATCAGCTCTGATAGGTGGTCGCTAAGTGAGCCAGCCTGATTCCAGCCCTACAACAAGAAAAGAGGTGCATGTGTGTCCTCAAGGATATGCCCCACTTTTGGGAACAGCACCCTCCGCCCCCTTCCCAGGGACTGATTGCTCCATGCCTCTCTGATGAGGTTCTGCTTCCCTCCGCGCTGATTGATCTATTTGTGTCTTGGACGGGTTCCACGTTCATGCTGGGGGTCGTCAGGTATGCCTGATATACAGCGGAGGGGTATGCAAGGCCAGCGGAACGGGTTCCTAAAAATGTCCCCAGTCCGGAGCGGGACGTCGTGTTCCCCTGCCCTCAGTTCTGCTGCCAAATAAAAAAAAAACCTCTACAGAGGCGCTAATGCTGGAGCTGGGAGCGTGTCCATGACAATGAGCGCACCCTGCAAAAAGACCTTCCCGGTCAGGTCACGGAAACCTGGGCCATGTGCCTCTCTCTCTGGCACAGATCCCCTGAACCGTCATAGAGTCCGCCGCCATAAATCTTCCCAGGTGGACGCCGCCTCCCCTGAAGTCTGTTCCTGTACAAAGCGTCCCTGAGAGCAACTTGCAAACACAAGCAGTCAAAGGCCGCTTGGGGTCGCGCCGGGAGGAAATAAAAATCCAGGGAAAGCATTTGGTCGGACGAAGCGAGCGTTCATAAATCTGCCTCATAAGGGCTGTTGACTTGGTTCATTTTCAAATGCTGAATTTGCCTGAAAGCTTTAATTTCAGGCTCCAGTGAGATTTATATATGTTAAATGATAGCTGTGAGGCGGGCGGCTGGAATTTTTTCAGAGAACAGCCCTAGATGCACTTTAAAGCGTGTATTTAAGAGGAGGTCGGTTTTTTGCATGCGCTCTCTTGAAGCGCGAGACGGCCAAAAGCATCTCGGGGCGGTCTGTCCTTTTTCGCACACAAACACAGGCACGCACTCACGTGTGTGTGACACGCGCACACACCCAGGCCTGTGCAGGCACACACTCATGGCAGAGCATCTTGACAGAAAGACTGTTACACTGCAAAGTATGGCTGGATTTACTCTGTGGCAGAAATATGTTACAGCAGTCGCTGGTGCTCAGAGGACACTGGTACTGTGGTAGGAGCAGAGGCTGAGAGAGAACTCATGCCCAAGGCATGACCCCCCCCCCCCCCCCCCAATGCTCACACCGCCCCCAACCCCCCCCCCCCCCCCCCTACCAGAGCATGCTCTCAATGTTTGCAGACCAGAGGCCCATACCCTGTCTGTCTCTAACATGCTGTCAAAGAGGGGCGGAGGGACAGTGGCCGGGCGGGGGGGGTTGGGGGGGGGGGGGGGTGGAAGGAATTCGAGTCAAGTAATGCTGTCCGCACCTTGCCGCCCAAGCTAACTAAGCCAAAGTTGAGCTGAAGGGCAAATTCTGACTTACTGTAGCAGTCATGTGCCCGCGTGCTCGGCGAGCGTCTCCTCCAAGCCCCTGTGCGCCTTATCTGATTCCTGACTCCGCTCGGACAAATCCGCCGCTGACAGCACCGAGCCGGACATGGGAACTGCTGCCACACTCCCCCAGCTGCCTGATTAGATCATGCTCATTTTCCCATCGCTGGGAAAAAAAAAGAAACTAAACAACAATACAAAAAAAGAGAAGGAAACAGTGCTATTTGCATACTTGTTTATCCTTCTTCAATGAAAAAGCCCGTGGTTAGGTTTCAGGTGGGGGGGGGGGGGGTGCAAAAAAAAGAAGTCAAACGATAACCGTCACCGTGTAGGCCTGTACCATCACCTGAACATTGACGTAAACGGAGCAAAGTCAATAAAACAGATAGCCGTAAGCCAAAAATCGCGTTGAGAGAACAGGAGTGCAGATATCCAGACACACACACAAATGCACACATGCACACACACACACATTCGCAAAATCAGTGGAGTGAAAGTTGCAGAATGTCCCTGCTTTCCTCTGATATTTGAAATAACACCCCGCGCCCGTGCGTGCGTTGTCCTGGGCAGATTAGACCTGCACGGCGCCTAATCTGACTTTAGAAACGGGAGGAACATTCGCTCCATCGGAACGCAGCTTATGTTCTCCCAACAGGGAACCAACGGCACTGACAGCGCTTCATGAGTCACTCACCAGACAGAAGCCAGTAATTCCGCAGTCCTCTCTGTACCTAGAATTAATTACAATCCGCCGCACTCCTCCCGTATTCGTCCGAGATAAAGAACCGCATGATACGTTTCTTTTTTTTTTCAACATTAATTACAAAGCCTTGTAAAACAATGGCGAGCTAATTGGGTGCCTTACTAGTCGGATGCCTATTAGAAAGAGACACATTTGAAAAGGCGTGTAAAGCAAGCCATCAAATGCACACCACTGGGACACGAGAAAAGTTTCATATGATTTTACACACATCAGAAAGAAAAAATATTGCATTCCATTAAATTCACTGTTGGATTTTTTTTCCTTTACTCCCCGATAGCTGTAAATGTATTGTAATGACCAGCATGGAGATGAGTCCATACCAAATGCAAAGACACTTTTCCTAAGATTCCCTCTCACAAAGGATAAGGGTAATTTGAATCCGGTCCTCATGCATTGTGCTGATACAATCTCACAGACACAGTGGGCTCTCCCTTATCTGCATATCAGATAACTGCTGACATGTAGAATTGCTCAGAATGCCGCTGCATGTAAATACTTTTCTTTGTGTAATTCTGTTGAACGCATGCTCGATAAACGTAACGTAATGTAATGCACAAATGTAGTGAATGTAATGTGTCTACCTGCAGAGGCCTGAGAGCAGCATGCAATTCACAGTTAATCGCGTGAATCGCGTGTGATTGCGTTGATCAACTCCTGATGGTGTTCATAAATTCATGCATTTTCATTTCATGCATTGGACGTTCACCATTGTTTAGTGGGAAATATTTATTGATTGTGTTGTGATGTATGTATGTGCAGTGTGGTATTTTTTCTTTATATCGATATGTTAAGCAAATGGCCACATGTGTATGATTGACACTTTATATAAATTTTCTTAATCATTGCCACCACATGCAGCAGTACTCTCACTCTGTCTTTGAGAGGCTGCAAGCTTTGGTCATTTGGAGTAGTCTGCCCTTCATGCAGGCGATGCCATGGTACACAGACTGGCACCTGCTCGGACGCACACCCACGGTATTGGGGACGACTTCCCTGTGACCACACAGATTTTCCAAACATTTTTACTAATCTGAAGGCAGAACCCTTCTGTCACCTTTGAATTACATTACATCTCTGGCATTTAGCATACGCTGTTATCCAATTTTTTACCCAGCTGTTTAAATGGGTAGCATGTATTTACTGAAGCAATCCTGGGTTAAGTACCTTGCCCATGGGTACAGCAGCAGTGCGCAAGAGGGGAATCGCACCAACAACCTTTCTGTTATGAGTCCGCTCCTTACCACTACACTGCCACCCCCTTCTAGATTTAAGAGAACTAGGATAACGAGGGTAAGAGCTTGCTTGTTGCTGTGGGTGTCAGGAAAGTTTTGGCCCAAAACCAGTGGAATGAATCAGTGATGTCACTAATGAAGCCAGCGAAAGAAGCGTTGATTTTGTGTGCCATCACGCTGCTGACCTCATCCGCGGCGTTGCAACAAGCTGTTTGTTCGCGGTCACTGACCGACGGGCAAACAATCCAGCTGGAAATGGAACGTCAGGAGTTTATCAGCGGAGGCTCGACACATGGGGGGGGGGTGTGTTTATCAGGGCGATATCTCGGCCATGACGCCTTTATGACGAATAAACGCGGCGGGCGCTGAAATCAGGCCAGCGGACACCCAGCCAAACTTACACAAAGCAGGCGCAGGAGCTCAAAAGCCCGGGTATTGATTCCATTGATCGCAGCCTGCTGTGAATAGCGAGGGAACGTGTCCCCCAGGGCCGGGGGAGCGAGCCTGCTCTTTATGTTAATTAATAATCCCTCCATGGGAGAGACAAAGGTCGTGTTTGAGGAAGAGAGGCGCAGCCCAGTTCACAGGGGTTAATGGCAGAGGTCACTGCACTGAACCCCAGCAGGGGGGGACCACACAAAACACCACGAGCCAGTTTCCCAGACCAAACAAGAGGGCGTGAGCGGAGGTTTGGCGGAGAGGGGAGGGAGGGGGGGGGCGCATCTGTTTGCTGATGACGGCTTGTACCTCAGACAGCTGTGTTGTGTCACCTCTGTGTTTGTGGCAGCCGTGGCGAATGGCTGCTTTTCCGTTCGTTTTTTTGAGGGGGGGGGGGGGTAGAAAAAAATTAAAATCTATTTTCGGATCTCTGCGTGACACTCGGTAGTTCATCATTTTTTGAAGTGTAATTTTGGCGTTTCTTGGTTCCCTCTTGCTCGAGCAGCTGGGTACCGTCTTCCCTGAATGGCTTAGAGCCTTCTATCTTGTCACGAGCATAGAAAGGTAATTAGCGAATCAGGTTCCATCTTAATTACCAGATGAGCGCCCGTTTTAAGTAATGGGGGAATGAGGGTTTTTTTTTTTTTTGGAGTACAAGCTGTTCTTTTTAGCATGTGCAAGTCAATCAATTTAGAGTCTATACTCACATATGACTGACTGGATTGGGCTCTTTCTTTGCCAGTCACAGGTGTGTAAAATAGGGGTGTGAGGTGCTGTGCGTTGAAATTAATCAGCACACTGACAACTGAGCATTTTTGTACAAAGTCCCATGACAACTGGTAAACCAATGACAGAGTCTTACTTCGAACCAGCAACCTCGGTAGCATTCTTCACAGCTCTAATTGGAGCAAACAAGTGCATAATCGTTATTTTTTTTCCTGCCTTGTTGTGGTTGCGTGAGTGTTTGTTTTATTTATCCTTTGTTGTTTATGTCTGCCATTTAAGTGTTTATTAGATAAAAGTGCATAATGCAGACGCATCTCATTAGCACATAATGAGCTGCATTGTACATGAATGCCGATGGGGTGCGTTTTTCCCCTCACGAAGTCAACACTCTTAGTTCAGCATACATAAAGAATGCCTTCACAGAAGCAGCCATCCAGGGTTGAATGCTAACCCTTTCCATCTGGAAGTTAAAGCGTCCAGACAGTTCTTGATTGGCATGCCGGACCAAACATGGCAGAGAGACCAACTGTCTTACCCTGAGAATAAGCCAGTCAGAAGATTATAGTTTATTTATTTATTTTTTTTTTACCTCACGATTATCATCCAGCTCCTGATATCTTTCCCTGGAAAAGAATTTCACAAAGAATACACAGGTCACTGTATGTATCGTGCTACGCAGCAGGAAGTCTCAGTACTCCTCAGTGGAAATGGAAAAGCTGCAGACCAGTGAATGTATAGAGTGTGACACCAAAGGCTGACGCTCTCTTTAATGCACTGCGCAGGGACCAAACCAGTGGGGCTGGCCGTGCTGTAATAGCAGGCACCGCGTTGCTGAAGGGCTAGCGCACACGCTACGTTTCCTGAGCAATTCTGTCCAGATGCGCTTAAACGTGGCCACCGGGCATGTTGTGGCTAGAGGAAGCAGGCCGCGTTTCGCGTCTGTCTGGGAGGGCTGAGGTGCTGCATCCCGGAGCTGTGCAGGTTTGTGTCTTGCGACTGCTGTTCTCCCCTGAGGAGGAGACGCCGTGCGGGACTCTCCTGTTGGTACTGCTGTCTGCCTGACTCAGAACTCATAAAATGCCAACATCACTACAGCATCAGTGCCTGCATTGGCTAAGGGTTGAGCATGCAAAAAAAAACAACAAAACAGCATAAATTCCTGAAATCTGGCAAAATCCTATTTGACTTTGAAATTGAATTCTGGCCTTATCTAACAAAACAAGCCATTTGACTGCTTTTGTAGGCATTGGGTTGTGGGTTGGAGACGTATTTGGCAACAGTCTGTTCAGGGTAGTTAAATATTTTTTTTTTCTGTAATGCTTGATAGCAGAGTGAGCACGATGCCTGTTTTAGGGAGAGTGCTCATTAAAATGCTAATGAAGCAACACATAGAAGCTCAGCAACAAGAGAAGCAGGGACAAGGACAGCACAACTACTGCTCCGCAGCCAGGACTGTCCAGTGTTACGACTGTCATGGTAGCCGTTTGCAAATAAGGTCATTCACATGCTTAGCACATCGCTGTACCTGGCATTATACACAGTTAGCACTTAGGGTTTTGTGGGGCTGGCCCTCTGTTTGCTAAAACACAAAACTGAATGCTAGGTAAGTTACCGACATTTCATTTTAGAATGGTGAGGGCTTCAGTGTTTGAATACTAGACATACAGAAAAGTGTCTGAAGACTGAGCTCTCTCACACCTTGGGTGACAGCACAGGACTTCCAGGGAGTTAGGGAGATTTAGGGATCCAGCTCAGATGGTCCGCTGAGTTACTCAACCCTGAATTCTTGCCCCTGTAAGAGCACGCCGCTTGGCACACGGCCTGGAATAGGTTAACTCGATTCCTCGCGGCTGAGGCATGCAAGCCACACTGTCCAAGCGGCCGCTGGCTGTCACTGCAGCAGCGGTAAACAACACCGTGGATACACGGTGTCCCATAAACCCCATAGCCCCCGAGGCGCTAACAATGCGCACCTCAAAATAAAGCGCGCCGTTCGCTGTTATTTCGGCTCCATTTATCCACAGCGGTTTCTCGTGTTAATCGGGAGGATCGGTGCGGGTGCCTTTGTTGCCGTGTGGGGGAGGGGGAGAGAGAGAGACGCCGCGCGGGGCCCCTGTGACTCTCGTTCCGCGGCGCGGGATTAGCGACTTTGGGGGGAACGCGTCACGAGCAGCTTCCTCCAGTTGCCGTGCCGCTCCGTATCTTTGTTTGGAGACTTGCTCTTTGATGAATCCCCAAAGAGCTCAATTTCAGCTCACAGCACCCAGGGGTAAAGAGACTCATGGGAGCCTGTGGAATAGAGTGAGTAAGACAGCTTGCCATAAGAATGTATTATTTCCTTCTTATTTCCGAATTAGAAGTCAGACTCTTGATGCATAAACCGAAACCCCCCACCACTCCCCCCGCTCCCACCCCCACCCACCCCGTCCAAATTCTTCTCTGCCGTTACAAAAAAAAAAAACAAAAGATCACATAAATGTCTCTTTCAAAAGAGGCGGTATCTTTGCGCTGCACAGTAGGGATATCACATTATATGGGAAACGACGGTCTTCACTATCCTGTCATGGTGGCTTACTGCAGAGATTGGTTGAATGTGGCGTATTTGGGAAGTCAGAGGTGAACTTTACAGAGAGGAATCTTTCTCAGCCGATTTTCCATAGAGGGAAAATGCTCAGAGACCTCGCGGAGGAATTAGATGTCGTGATCCCTGATTTGCTTCATCTCTGTGATGCTTATGTGGTGTTTTCTGTGGCTTTCTGACATCTGACTTGCCCTCACTCCCTTTGAAAAGGCTTTGGTGTTCACACCAGCCCCAAAAAAACCCACAGAAACAGCAATATTTAGGTTGTGTGCTGGGCCATGTAAACGCTTTACCCAAAAGGCCACAACACATGGAGAAGCCGAAAGGGCACACAGAGCTGTTGTCCAAAAATAAATAAACAAACACATTAAATGTACCTAACAATTATGATTTATGATGAATATGTCAGAGATGCTTGAAATTAATTATATTTTTTTCTGATAACTTTCAAGTAGTATTTAAAAATAAGAGGAACATATTTATTTGTACATACCAGAGCACACACAGACAGAATGGTTTTTACATGGTTTATATAAAGGCTTGGTATGTCCGGCCAAACACTTTCCCAGAGCTTATTTTCTTATAGCACCACACCTAGACATGTCTAGATTGTGAGGCAGCAGTGTGGTGTAGTGGTGTGCAGCAGGGCCTGTAACCAGTTCAATTCCCCAGTGGGACACTGCTGTTGTATGCTTTGGCGAGGTTGGCGAGATTGCCATAGCGAATATCCAGCTATATAAATGATTACCATGTAAAAGCATAAGCCATGTAAGTTGTGCTGGATAAGAGCATCTGCTAAGTGAAATGTGAAAAGCGGTCTCTCTCTGTGCTGTCTTGGAACTGTAACACTAGGGCTAGGATGAGCACATCTTGTTCACTTTCTCTGAGGACACTGAGGTGTGAAAGCACTGATACCACTAAGCTCCATTAGGCCCATTTGAAAATGGTGGCCATTGTTTGGTCGAGTGATATCTAAATCCTCTGGAAAAATATTGGTTGAGCCTTATCTAATTGATAAGACCGATTGGTTCATTCTCTTAATTGATCCCTTAAAGGCATAGTAAATACAATTGCAGTGATAGGGAACAGTACATTCACTGGCCTATGAGTTGGTCAGAGTGATTTAGGTGACCAATGTGCTGAGCATATGTGGATATCAGCGAGCCTCATATCTAAAGCTGTTTTGACTAGTAATCCATACATTAAATTACATTTAGGCAAAGATTCCGCTCAGGGAAGCTAAATGTACATGTGAATATATTTGATAACAGTATAAAAACAGCTCTGGGGGTTTCTCTAAATAGACAGCAGTGTGCCAGAAAATGTTTTCCTCTCACAGAGAGGCAGTACTATATTAATCAAGCAAAGGGAATTTAGACTTACATTGAAGTCATTTTTTTTAGAATTTTAGAAATGTATTTCATACTTTAGTAGCACTTAAAAAAAACAAAATGGCACATAACATCCATTAATAGCTAGACATTCAAATCTTGTAAAGTTTCATGTTTAATATGATATGCAAACTGGTATATGGTCTAATAATTATTCATTTTTTAAATCTTGGAACACATTTTCCCTATATTGCTGCCAGCAATCCTGCAGAGGCTTGTATCCCAAATAGCTACGTACCGACCCCCCTGCATTTTAAACCAGATTCTCAGTATGTGAGAGGCAGTGCGGATCAGTGCTTATTGAATAATTTTCCAAATGGGAAATGCTAATTACCATAAGTTTCAGCTATGCACGTTACCCAAGCGCTGTTCCATGATTCTGAGATCTTATAAAGCTGGACTGTTTTCCTAATCTGTTTTGATGCTGGCATTCTAGGAAATAGAGGTATCAAAGATTAAGGTCTGTTGGGAGCATTTTTCAGTCCCAAAAGGTCGGAAATTTTTTTTCAGACATTCATTTAAACATTAGTATTTCCAGTGAAATTTATTTGCAGTGTTTCAGCACCACTACAAAACCAAGAAATGATGCGATTTCTAGGTTTATGACATATTCCATGCTGAATGTCATTCATAATGGGGAAACCATAGCCAAACTGCGATGGCTTCATTGAACATCTGATCCCGCCACATGCGTGAACTCTCACCCGTTCGGTGCTGGGCATCAAAGCTATGCCTATAATAGTATTTTTCCCCAATGGCCACCTGTCTTTAAATTGAGATAGCAGCTGCAGCACTGGCACTGTGTACATGTATATACATGTATATGCAGGCTATCTTGACAAAGTAATCCTGCCACATCCACGATTCATCACACAGAATGTGTGCTTCAGCTCCGTTTTTTTTTTCTCCTCAATGAAAATGTAAAATGACACCACAGAGGAGGAGGCTGGAAAGTAAAAGCCGCACTGTTGTCCACTTTCCAGTGAAAATGACTTAGCATAAGGCTGCATGCAGATACCAAGAGCAAACAAGGCCTGAATGCGCGATGAGCTTCTGATGCATAGCGCAGGGTTGGTTTTAAAGTGTCTGAACAGTGATAAGGTCATTAATCAGTATACCAACACTGTCAATAATAATATAATATATATATTATATAATATAATATAGAATTCATATTGCTGATTGTTTTCAGTGTTATCACATATTGTTATGATGATGGTGATGATAATGATGATGATGATGTTGATGATGATGATGATGATGATTATTATTATTATTGTCGTTGATGTTATTATTATTATTGATGTTACTATATAGTAATAATAGATTGGACAACAATGGCAGCATATTTGTCTTTTAAAGAAAAAACAATCCACAATATAGACCTTACACTGTATATATAGCACATTTTCTGCTTTGAGGAGGGATGTGAAGGTGATGGTAAGTCCCAGCATTCCTGACACAGGAAGTGGTTTTACGATGTGACAGCTGCATCCGTCATGGCTCAGGCGTTTGGGGGGGGGGGGGGGGTTTGGGGGGTGTAGCACGTGACATGGACAGGCCTGTGGGACACCCAGAGAAGAGACATGCGAGAGACCGTTGCCCCGAGTTTAACGAGGTCCTCTGGCCTTCCTGTGTCCCGAGCCCAGATCAGCGCTGGCCTACGGAGCGCAGTGCTTTTTTCGGCACCCCCATTGCTAGGGCATCGGGCACATTTTCGGGCAGGTTTTCTGGACAGTGTCCACCCCGGGGGTCTGCGCATTACCATCGCCAAGGTCAGAATGCGCCACAGGTTATGAAGCCTTGTTAAGATAACATGACAGTGATCATCTGGGCTGGTTGGTTGTGCTTGAGGCAGTGGAGATTCAGTGCTTGCGCTTTAGAGATACTGTCCTCATCCAGACTGGCTTACAGAGCGATGTACACATCATCCATTTGTAAAGCTGGATATCATACTGAATTTATTCAGGATGTGTACTGCTCCGTACTCAAAGAAAGAACAGCAGCAATGTCCAGCCCTGGATTCAAACATATGGTTGTCCGGTTCCTGGCTTGACATTTCCATACTGCTACTCCTTACATTCATCCGGCTAAATTCACATTTACCGAAGGCTCTGATGCTGTTTAGAGGTCTGGCCAGGCCCCCGAAGCTTTAGCAATGCCACAAAACAGATTTTTCAGCTCAGAAACTAACTCATTTGGGCTTTGATCATTATATACCTTTGAAATGAAAACATTCTGGTTTAGAAATTAATAACCCAAACTGTGGAGAGAAACAACAGCATAAAAGAGGGACAAAGAACATTCCTTTTTAACAGTCTAATTACATTAAAATACATGATGTGTTTGCCTAGCAAACAGGCTTATCCAATTTACATAGCATATTTTACATATTTACATGTGTTTATGTTAATATAGTTGAATATATACTGAAGAAATTTAAGTTTGGTATCTTGTTGAACAGTAGTGCATAAGCAAGGGTTTGAACCACCAGTAGTCTGTGTAAACCACCACACCATACAGACAGTCTAAAAGACTGAGAGCTTTGTTGTAGCTTTGAGAGTTACAACGTTTATACAGCTATATTCTTTCATTTTTTTAAAAATAAAGAAGCTCACAGAAATGTGTAGACATCAATTTAAAAAGCTTGCAATGAGGCCAATGCCTCAACTGCCTCTTGAAGTATGTAACGTAATCTTTCAGCAGAAACACTCTTGCCTGATAGAATCTACAGCACAAAATAATATACCCTAGCAAAGGGTATACATTTCTAGCGCTGGATAAGAGCACTTTCTCATATGTCCACACCACTGGCATCCATAGAATCATGGATCTCATCTGTTTGTGCTCAGAATGCAGATGCTAATGTGAAATCAGAATGAATCAGAGGCCTTCCAATAAATCCGTTGGAAGAGCAGAGTTAAGGAACTCAGACAGAGTAAAGCCAGAGTGAAGTCAGGGCTGGGGACTGTGGGGGCCGGAGGGCTGAGGGGACATGCGTGGGACTGGGTAACGTGGCTTGGGTAGCTGGGTGACGTTAGCGTCTGACGGAGGGAGGCTAATGTTTCGCTCTCAGTGATTTAAACAAAGATTTAGATAAGCTTAAGTGATTAGAAGGGGAAGGAGAGCTGCATCAATTTGCAAATCCTTGACAACGTTTGTTTGGATCTTTGATGTCTCTGATAGCGCGTATTTGCCTCTAGATAAATGTAAAAATATCTGCATTGGATTTACTTGGAATTTAAGAAAAAAAAAAACAGATTTGACTCTGTTTAAACTGAGGATACCACACTCTCACCAGTAACCTGGTCTCCTCTGGATGTGATGTGGGAAAAATCACACAAATAGCCTTGGAAATAGGCTGCCAATTACATTGTGCCCTATGTACTATTTACAGCAAAACAGCATGCATAGTTAATCTAGCTGTTGATTATGGAGGAATAAGGGGACATGAGTCATCAGAGCTGCATTACTATCTCTCTGTTTTCCTGTGTAATGACATCATCATTAATGTAAAGGGTTCGGTTTGAGGTTAATCCAGCAAAACGTTCAGCAAGCATTTCGCACTGGCAGCATTGCAAGTTGGAGTCCTGAGCTTGAGCTTGTAGGGTTTGCCTGATCCATCTATGGACCTCAAATCCCACCATCTTATTTTAAGCCATTTCACCCATGAAATGGACCCTGGGTGAAACGTAAATGTAGGTGTCCTTTTCCACACTCTTTTATGTGCAGCTCATAGCCTGTTAGTTTTCGGCTATTAACCCTAATGAATCGCCCTGGTGTTGTACAGTGATAACCGCTGAAAAGTAAGCACCAACTGTGACACTCAATAAATGCCACATTAATGCCATGTATAATGATCGCCAGTAATATAAAATGTGATATAGAAGCATATTTTACACTGAACAGACAATCTTCATGCCCTTTAACATCCCGCGGGGGGGGATTTGGAATCGGATCTCAGCAGAGGGTGATGGGTCCCAGTAAGCCAGTCAGAAACATTGGTGCTGATTTGCTGACACTCCCTGTCACATGCTGTTGCTGTTGCTCTTGGTTTTCCATAGCTGCAGAGCATTACGTTGTCGGCCATGATGGACACTCTGACAGAGCACTGGAGTGCTCTCTGTTGATGTTGTGAAATGAAGCTGCGCTCGAATCACCTTCTCTGATCTGATGATTCATTCAGCAGCGTACTGCAGATCAAGGATAAGGTTCACCCTATGGGGAGCGTTGCCTCGGCGAGGGCCTCCACAACTGTATCATACTTGTAGCAACATAACAAAAAGTGTGGGTAGTGGGTGTCTGGAAGCATTTTCTCATGATTCCTGGAGCAGGAATGCCAGTTTAGCGCCAAACGTCCCTCAGCGAGCCTCTGTGCTAGGTGTTATTATTATTTTTTAGGTTATCCACATGCTTCGGGGGATGGCCCGGTGGCAGCATGAGCGTGCCGGCTATTTATAGCCGCCGTCCGCACTTTTCCCTTAAAGGGCTGCATTATCGCGGCGCACCTACCCAAGGGTGTAAAGCCCAAGCTAATGCAACTGTCACAGCCATTAGGACAGAACCGTCCCAGCGCGATCAAATCGTGTTCGATCAGCTCGGCTCCGGCGCGCACGCGCACGCTGATCGATTTACGTGGGAGCCACATAGCCTGCTCATAATGGATGTTTTTTACGCCGACCACCGCGAGCGTTGGGGCGTCCAGCGCATAGAGTCTTCTCCTTTCCAGCATCTGCTCAGCTGAGGGTTTAGCATCTCTCGCTGCAGAGATCGAAGCCTGTGGGTGCTGCGGACAAGGGTGGTAAGATTTAGGGACACCCTACCTGGGATAGATCCATCGGCAGAATGTACTTAGGAACCACTCTTCCTCTTCGTCAGCAGAAAGTAGACGAAGAGGAAGTGTTCCGCGGGGGGCGTGGGACCAGATGAGGAATTGGGGTCTTGGTAATGAGGCCTTAAGTTTGATGGAAAGACCTGTGGGGGTCCAATCTGTGTGACGCTCTCCTCCAATTGGAGTGCCCCCCCCCCCCCCCCCCCCCCCCCACCCCTGGGGGGGCCGGGTGCACGGCAAGTGAGCCTTCCATCACTCCGTTAATGACGAGCCCTCCCCCCTCCCCCTCTTCGCTCCCTCTGGTTCACACTCATGGAAATGTGGCTTTCTCACAGGGGGGAGAAGATCTATAGGACCGAAATCAAGAGCTCCGAGGCAGCTCCTTTAAGTCCCCCCCCCGCGTCAGACACGGATGGGAGAATTCACTCACGCACTCACCTCCTGCAAAGGCGGGATTGTGGGAAAAAGCAGGAGTCCTCTCCACAGCCTCTCTCCCGCTCGGGTTCGGTGATTGAGTTCCGCTAAACCGCTTTGAAAAGCTGTGAAAAAGCGAAAGCTTTTGAAGAAGTTGACTGTACTTTTCTCCTCACCTCACGAGTGCAGAAAATTTGCCAGGCAAGGGACGCCTGCAAAACTTCGCCGAGGACTGAGCGCTGTGGCAGAACGCTTCTTCATCCATTATTCAAATAGAAATGTATCCGATTTTCACCGGAACCTTCCTGGATGATTTGGAGGGGGGGGGATGTCTCGCTGGTCGACTTCCTGCCCCGCGGATATTTTCCTGTGCGCTTTGAGGACCTCTCTGTTGCTGTTGCTTGCTGCAGTGTGTATTAAATGTTCCTGAACTGAGTACAGGGAATTAACCTTCCCATACTGCATTAGAGGAGCTTTATGCAATGAATCCTGAATCACGTGGTGATATGTTCCAGGCCCAGCTGTGTGCACTGCCCTGGGACCCTCATTCTCTGGCATACAAAAATTAGAATTCAAATCCACAGTAATAACCACATATATTTCCATACATTTGTGCCCAAGTGTCACATATAATGTCAGCCATATCTGAACATAACTGGAAAGTATTATGACTACTTTAAAATAGCCTTTTTTGGGGGGAAGGTTCCTTGTTTGTACAGCATCTTATGCTATTTTATTAGATGTACTTTGTGCCAGCACTTTTGAAATCACTCTGGATAAGAGCGCCCGCTAAATGTAAAATGTAAAAGTAAATGGAAATGGAAAAGGTTATTTAAGTTAAATAACAAAGAAATGTAGGAACTCCTGGTTGCTCCTGAAAAGATTAGAGAGAACATTAGTTGTTCTGCAGTTTCACTGACTTCTTGTTCATATTGTGGGGAATTATTATGTTCCAGCATCAACAGCTGATCCTGGAAAATGGGATTGGGAGCTGTTATAAGTTTTTAATGTAATACAGTATATAGGTTATACTAGTATTGCAACTCAAGTCAACTCAAGCATCATGCCAAGCAATCATGTTTGAAAGATGGGTCATTTACATGTCAGAATGTAATTTTAATATGCACTGCAAATTAGGTTACTTCATAGTTGACAAGCCTGCAAACCCTTTTCCCTAGCAATCTAAAGTGAAAGCATGCAGACTTAAAATATCCATCAGGGAGCCAATAGCATGGCTTTATTTTGAGAATGTAATTTCCACATGCCTTGCCAGTAATTAACCCCAGAACAAAAAGGTATTGGAGCGCCGGAGACACAGTTTCAGCTGCAGTTTAATACAGGGCTGGATATTCGATAGGGCTCAAAAGAGCCCAGCTTTGAGCCATATCTGCTCCTTGTGGTTTTTCGTCACATTCTTCCATCATTTCACTCAAACCCAGTGTTCCGTCTGGGTTCTGTTGGGTTCAGCTTCTCCTCTGAAGAAACATGTATTAGTTATGAGAGCATGGCTTGCTGACAATCAATTGTTCTTTGTGTGTGACAGAGAGGCTTCAGTTGAGTGACTGTAAGCTTTAGGTTAAGTGATATTGACCCATGGGTTTGAGTGACTGTGAGGTTTGTGTTGAGGGATAGTGAGGTTTGGGTTGCATAAAACTGAAGTTTGGGTTGAGTGATGGATGGATGAGATTCAGGTGGATTTAGATTGATGTTGGGTTGAATAAGCATGAAGGTTTGTTTGAGTGCTTAACACGGGCCCTGAGGCAAAATCCAGAGAAAAACCACAAGCCCAGATGCAAAGCTCTAATCAATGGGATTTAGGAAACCTAACTCACCCCCCTCCTGCGTATCTCTGCACACCAAGAACTGATATCCCCACCCTGTCAAAATGGGGATTGCTGTTATCATCATGCCTTTATGCAGCTAATGCCATTATCTAAAGTGACTCACTAGAACCGCTAAACAATAATAGCTAAGCCGCTGTGTGGGTTACAGTATAATGGCTTGCATCACGGACAGTACTCAAGCGTCCCATGCAGACGACCTGCTTCTGTGGTCTGTCTATACTTACACATGCGGTGGACAGTGTATATATAAAGATAAGGGCTCGGGGTGTCAGAATGCTCCAGTGACACATGTTTGGAGTTCTTTTGCGGAACGCTGGCTTCTGCCAAACCTCTCGCACTTTTTAAACTTTGACCCAGTGAGCAAACAGGTGGTTTCGCAAAAGGGCACATAACCCAACGATGTAATGCTCTCCTTGACTTGTGGCTGACATTGAATTCAAACTAAAGAAAATATCAGACTGTAAACATGTCAGTGCGAAGGAGAGGCAGGGTGTGTGGGGGGTGGGGGGCTTCCATGGGTACATCCTCTACCAACCAAGTGCTGATGGGCGGGGATGCCAGCAGTGTCAGGCTGTTGTCACAGGAACGGGAAAACCGTCTGCTGTCAGCTGTGTTACTATCTAAGGATCTCCTGCTTTTCACTCTGTTCATTCTCCGTGATTAGAGTGGGTAATGCTCTCATGTCCAGATTTTATTCTTCAAAATCACAATGTCCACGTCTCTGCTTAAATCATAATAATCTCATGAGATAAAATCTAATTGCGCATTTCAGAAGGCTCCGTATGTGAAGGGATTTTAAATTCTGCAGTCGGGATGTGAATACGAGCAGTGTTATGCCCGGGTCCCATTCTGCATGCAAAAGAATCAGTTCATTGTCCCTTTCTAGCTCAGGATTACTGTTTTTTAGATGCTTGACAAATGATAATGTGTTTCCAAAATGTTTAAAGTCATCCCTGTGATTATTTTCTTATGACCTAAATCATTTACCCCATCACCTTAATTCTTTGGCTCGCTTTTGACCTGAATTGTTGTAAATCACTTGTCACATAATAACCATGTTTTGGGTTCTGACATGCAATGTGTTGTTGTTCTTTTTCAGATGTAATTTCTTAATTGATGGTTTGTTCACTGTATTTGCTGATGTTAGTTTTTGTCCATAGCCTTGGTGGCTGATAAATGAGAATTAAAATGACAATAATAATATTAATAATAAAGCTTGTCCATATTTACTGTGTAAAATGAAAGCATTCACCATTAATCACCTGAAATCACAATCCGGTGCTCGTAAATAGAAACTGCATTTTTTAATGTCACAAATATACAGACTGTGTAAGGAAATCATGTGAATATTATATTTGTAAATGATTATTGTGAATATTACTGATGAAGTACAGCAGGTAGATTAATGCGGGAGCCTTGCATTAGTGCATTTTAATGATGTTTGCAGTCAGCCAAACGGCATTTATATACGGTAAGGCTCTGTTTCATTCCACTTTTGACATTGGCACAGGGAAGGCAGTGCAAATGCCAGCCAGCTGGCTGCAATGTGAAGCCAGGGCTGTTGGCGTGCCCATCAAAGCTTTGTGCTTTACTCAGAACAGCTCTCCTCTATCTGGCTCACACCCTGTCACATTCACGTACGCACATACACAAACACACAGAGGCACACGCCTGTGGAAACACACAGACACACATGCACACATACTCACACGGGTGCACGGGTGTCTGAAGAGACACGCGAGAACACTCACGCAGGCATGTACCTGTAGAAATACACAGACAATTACACACAGGATCTCACACGCAAGCAAATGCATACACACACACACACACACATACACACACACACACATTTAAGCAGGCACATACCTGTAGAAACATATGGACACACACACACATTCACACAGGCACACACTCACAGCTGCTTCAGGAGGTGCTGTACCTGTTGCATGTTAACCAAACCTGGACTCCCCCACAGACACACATCCACACACAAGATGAAGAAACTGAATAATCTGTATATACACTGCCACAGGGTGTACATCTATTCTGTATTTGCATATAGAATACACAGAGGATCATAATAACAGATTTTTCTCATGAGACTCATAGTCGCCCCCCACCCCCCACCCCCCCACATTTGCAGAACAAACAATATGGTTATGATTGCACAAGCTTTAGTCAAAGTTTGGCAGCAATCAGTTTCAAGCTACTGAAAAGTATCACGCTTGTCATGTGGCTGTCCCTAGTTCAGGTAGCATATATAAAGCTAGAGCTCTTGTAGGATTTGAAGAAAACGATATATGCGGCGTGGATGCGGCTAATTTTCCACATAGTTTGCAATTGATGGACAAATTAGTTCTGGAGACAACTGGAGTGACGGCGGTGAAAGATGAGCAGGGAGATGAGAAGGGGAGCTCCGGTATTCCTCGTGCTTTCATCTTATTTCTCTCCAGGCCATGGTAGCATTTATTTCACTTTTATGTTTTCATACCTCTTTTGAACGTGCTAGATGTTCACACGTGCTTGCTGTCAGTCAGTAAGCCAATGTGAAAGCCTAAAACAGATGTCTAGTCCTCTCTTGCATTTCAGAAACATTGAATCATTCAAAATTAAGGTACCAATATCTTAATTCATTCAATGATTAAAAAAAGCTAAAGCAATGATGTCTAATTTATAGTGCTATAGAAATGCAGACAATCATTTCATCGTACACGTTTATGTGTGCACAGCTGCATATTGGTATAAAGCAGCGTTTCGCCAAACCTCTGCTGCATGTTTTAGATCTCTCCCTGCTCCAACACAGATGATTCAAATGATCAACTCGTTATGAACTCCTGAAGCTGCTTACTAACAAACTGATCATTTAAATCAGCTGTGTTGGAGCAGGGAGAGAAAACATGCAGGACAAGGGGTCCTCCCGGAGAGGGATAGTCTGAATAGACTGAAGATATTGCTGGGGGGTTGAATTGACAATGGAATTCAAAGGAGAACATGATGGTTGATTGAATCTAGTAAGATGTACAACGCAAAGCCCCAGCGATGCTTCGCAGAATACAGGCACGTTTGGATTACGTAAGGATACGCCGGGCATCGGATGCTTTACAATAATAAAACTACGTTGCGGTCTGTGAAAACCTGACAGATTTCGGAGACTGCTTTGGCTACTGGCTAAAAACGAATTGAAGTCAAGAACTTTGACTTAACTGACAGTTAGAAACCCCGTCGGTGTGTTCTCTTTAAAGTTCTTCGTTAAAAAAACCTGAACTACACATAGGGTTTTCATTGTTTCTGAGACTGCGCTCTCGTCGACTAAATAAACAGACTGTAAAAAAGCTGCGCAAATTCCTATAGCACTATCCCCACTGTGCACTGGTGCCCGACGAGGATCCTACAGTTAAACAAACGCTGTACTCAGTGGTCACATATTTGCTCTCTGAGGGTTGCACTTTAATATTTATCTGCTTGCAGTATAAATGGGGGGCGGCAGTGTAGCATAGTGGTTAAGGAGCAGGGCTCGTAACTGAAAGGTTGCCGGTTCAATCCCCGCTGGGACACTGCTGCTGTACCCTTGGGCAAGGTACTTAATCCACAGTTGCCTCAGTAAATATCCGGCTGTATAAATGGATAACATTGTAAAGAACTATAACCTATGTAAGTCGCTTTGGATAAAAGCGTCTGCCAAATGAATAAATGTAAATGTAAACAGCTAAAAGTGTACAGTGTAGCTAGCAGTTCTGTTTTTGCGTCGTCGTTGAAGAGCTTGTGCACAGCTATTTTATTGCTTGTCTATGACAGGTGTAGTGACTATACATCAGTGATGAAAGTGTAAACATCCAAACAACGTGAGAGCAGCGGTGATAAAAAAAAAGCATGCTGGTGTATAAAGACACCATTAACAGGGCATGTAGCTGTCAAAAATATGAAGTTATGTGAGTAAAATTTTCACCAATTGGAGAGTTTTTTTCCCCCCTCATCTGCTATAAATTAATACTGTAGTGCAATATTAATGTAACTACAGTTTTGCAGATTGACCTTTGGGGCATATACAATGCTGGCGTTAGGGTTAGGGGTAGAGTTCGGGTTTGGGTTAAGGCAAAGTATTCACCTTTATAACTGTGTGTATGAGTTTAATAGTTACATTGCAGTTGCATTGGTTTCTACAGTAGCTATTTCCTCTAAAATGTCATATAAAAGAGTCATTTTGAGAAAAAGTGTTGTAGCAATGAACCCACATGGGCAAGTTATGTATATATACTTTCAGAACCAATATCTGTATGAAGCAGGTGTGATATTTAGACATAACCATTTCTCCATAAACAGTAAAACCTGCCACTGTTTAAGAGGACACCTGCATTGCATTTATCCTAATACAGAGCCCTCAGTTGTAGCCATGGAAGACCACATTCCAACTATTTTAGATTCAGGAACATTTCAGTTCAGAATTTCCCTTTAATGCCCCTTCCTTTAGCTCATCACCTGAGCACGCTCATATTTATAAACTATTTAAAATTTGATAATGATCTTCCCAGTCAGTAGGCAGTAATGGAAATGAACTTAATTCACATATTACTAATTAACTGCCGCACCCTTACCAGGAGAAATAAAAATGCCATTAAGTAACACCCCCCCCCCCCCCACCCCACCCCCCCAAACAACCTAACTGTCAGCACTGGGTTTTTGTCTGCTGTGTGCCATGCTATAACAATTAAGTTTCGGCGAATGTATTGTGAGCAAGTCTATGACCAGTGTGACCCTAAAAAAAGGAACGGGATCTTGAAAACCTGTTCCATTACGAACATATTCAATGCAATTTTACCACATTCTTTGTGTGACGAACACTCCCACCTTTTCAGTGTAATGGAACCTGTACTCTCTAGTTCAGCGGCTTTTCTTCCTCTGGTTCTTTGTATTTTCCTCTCTTCTGCTTGGCCTCCCCACAGCAGGGCCCGACCTGCCCTGGCACCCCAGGATCTGACCGTCGTACCATCTCGTCCAACCCCCTCTCGTCTTGCTCCTTGTCTCTGCTCCGTCTCCTTTTCCCTCTCAGTGAACAAAGCCACTCTGGGGTCAGGCTCTTCTTTCGCACGGACCATTGTAATTTCGCTCCCTGTGGAACCCCAGCAGGACAGAGCTTTACCAATCGGGTAAAAGCCGACGGGTTGCTCAGGGCCCCTGTGTCCTGCATGCTAGATGACTTGCAATCATGGCGACAGATATTTTTGATTACCCTATGCAAAGAATGCTACGTATACACTGATGGACGAGGTGGGAGCTGCTGGCTCAGTGCACGCTCTTGTTTTCAGCATTATGACTGAAAAATCTACATAGCAACGTCTCTGTTCGAAGGCAAGCCAGATGTCATCTGCTCAAACGCTTTTCCGTTAAACAGACACGCTTAAACACAGAGCTCAGACGCAGACACTGACATTAATCTTCCATAAACAAGTTTGTTTTTACTGAAGATGTGGCTGCCAGATACCTGTTGTATGCAAAGAACGCACCATGAAAGGAAATTTGTGGGAGCGCACCACGATAAGCCCGGCGCTCAGACAAAATCACTTCAAGAAAAGCTGAGTCTGTAGAATGGTGCAACAGCGTGAAATAGATATTCCAGAAGATATGAAATCTTCTAAAAATAACTGAAATTCAAAGGGAAAAGTCCCATAAGTTATGCTATACAAATCACAAGAGAACAAGAAAACTTTAGCTAATTTGCCAACAGCACCGTTCAAATTCGTTCACTGAAGGAATAGTTCTTCATAGGTTTGCACAACAAAATAAGCTTTATTTGACTTTAGAAGAGTATAGAATATTGTATTACCTCCAGAGAGCAGTAGTAAGTACAAATAACACATGCCAATGCCTTTAATCGAACTCTGACATATTAATAGGTAAGCCTACAAATGGCCAGAGGAGATCATTTTCATTCCTTTGGATTCTTATATAGATTTCTGGAGTGGTGCTGTACTACTGTAGTGCTGTTTTACTCCATGAATAAATAGAAATAGAACAGTAAAAAGTCAAGAGTTTAGTAAGTATTGTGGATGACTAGCTTCATATCCCCTCTCCATCTTTACGGGCAGATTGATGTCAATAGCCATGGTCCTAGCCAATCAGCAGCAGTAGTGATGGAGGAAGGAGACTTCATGTTCCCCACAATGGGGGTACCAAGGTACCAATGATGTGTGAAACTATGTGCAGTCAGTCATTGATCTCATATGAGCCAATCAAAGCTGATCAAAACTTGCTATAATACAACAGTTAGTTAAAATCATTGAGTTGTTGGGAGTACCTCGTAGAGCCACCTATTTTGGGGTTCATGAAGCCAAAATGAATACTATATAGTGTCATGCAAGGGCCCTGAGTGGCCACGTGCATAGATATCTTGTGATCCATCATCATTGTTACATATTGCTGTGGAGAGGTTGCTTTACAGGCAGCCCTTAGTTCCTCATACCGTAACCCATTAAGTGGATGAGAGTGCACGTATTCGGCTCAGATTAGTTCCTTCAGCTACGCTCAGAGGGACTTCAGCAGTGCAGTGGGGGTGGATGGGCCCCTGATGGCTATTCTGCTGCGAGAGAAACAGGTGAGAGGTGAGGTCATAGTCAACATGACACCTGGCTTAGTGGCTAAGGAGCTTGGCTCATAACCAGAAGGTTGCAGATTTCAGTCCCAGGACATTGTGCAATACCTCGAGCAAGGTGTTTAACCTGAACTGCTGCAGCAAACATCCACCTGCATCAATGAATTATATAGAAAAACGCCAGGCACAGAAATCACCTTGGATAAAGGCATCTGCTAAGTAAATAATGATAGCGAGAGTAGGAGAGCTGTGACTGAGGAGAGATTTCCCCACATCCTGAGCCAAACCACGGGTTAGAGTCTTGAAACGGCGCACGACAGGCATTCCATATCTAATGCAGAACCCAGAGGAAGCTGCCAAATGATCATGCAAATTACAATGTGTTGTAAAGCCACAGGGTACGGACAGACACGGTGTAGGTGTACAGTGAGAATAAATGCGGGCACCACACATCCTATTTTGAATTTTGATCTTTTTTTTTTTTTTGGCCTTCGTGCAGACTCAGTAAAGACTCAATTATTTGGTTGCTATAGTACGTTACAGGATGAAATGTCACAGTGGCAGATCCCCCAACTGACAGCTCCATCAAATTAAAGACCACTGTAGGCAGGAGTTAGATTGCTTTGCTGCAGATGTCTCTTGAAACGTAATATTCACTATGGACTGCAAACCCACAGAGAGATACATGTATCTCCTGTAAGTGAATACGTAATGTGAGCGAGCTGAGCTCATGCTGGAAGTTGAAGGGAGCATAAAATCAGAAACCAAAACCGAAAACCTGAGCCTGTAACCTGCATGGTCTGCTTGAGAACTGTGTACACCTACGTTATTCTTAAATTATACGTTCTGCGTATGTATCACTGATGGCCATGTGGATCTGTCTTCCTGTTCGAATTCATGTAATGGATTTCAGCCCGGGCATTGGGATGGTAATGCACTTGGCGTCCTTTAGACAGGGCCAGCTAGGTGTAGCAGTGCTTGACTTGGCTCAGCAAGGCCATGTCAGTGAGAACGGGCTGCGGGGGGCTGAGTCAGGGCCGTGGAGGGCTGACCTGGGAACTGCTGTTGGCACGGGACCCGATTACCTGACAGTGAGAGATGGGGGCTGTGAGGTGGTCTCTGATCGCCTGTTGAGAGCTGACAGAAGTGGGGGGTTCCCCCTCCCTCTCTCTCTTTTTTCTTCCTCTCCATCTCTCTCATAGACATCTCTCTGTCTCTGTTTCTCCTTTTCTCTGTCACTCTCTTTGTCTCTCCCCATCTCTGTCTCTCATACTCCCTCTCTTTCCCTCTTTCTGTCTTTCACCCCAAACCAGCCTGTGTTTCCCTGGCAGTAGGACCCCTTTGTGAATAATGAGAGCGGACTGCAATGTCTCTTCCCAGTTGTTTCGGCTCTTTTTCTGGCCGGCCCCAGCAGTTTACTCTTGTTTTAGGGTAATGACAAGAAATGCTTCCCACAAGGGGCTGGAAATAAAAAATGTGATGATTCAATGAGATTTTTATGATGGCGTAAGGCTTTCCATTGTAGTAGCAAGCTGTGCAGACCAAAGAGGAAACTGGAATAGGCTCTTTTTCCATTTTACAATGTTACTGTTTCCTAGAACTGTTTGATATTACAGCGCTACAATTTTTCATTGGAGCAAAACCCGTGATTCACCGAGAATGTTGCACCTGTACGAAGGTCTACATTGCTTGTTTCTTTTGGTTTGGAGCAAATCACGCTTGGCACAGTGGCTGACCTAATTCCTCTCCAGGCAGAGACTGCTGAGGCTAGGTACGTGGCATGCTCGGTTAGAGTTACTGTCGCTTTCATTAAAAGCCTCTGAATTAAATCCTTTCTGCTACACTTTATTTATTTTGCCTCCCAGGCTTTTCGGTTGCCGCCGTTTGCAGTTTGGCATTTCCCTGCACTCAGTTGTTCAGCAGTGATTTCCTGCTTCTTTCTCTCCATAAATAACACCACCACAATTGCTATGGGACAGTTGCAATTCCAAACAGCCTGATCAGTCATGTTTTATGTTGGACTGCTAAGAAAGCGTATCGGAGTTTACAAATGACGGACCCGGTGCGCAATAGGACAAAGGCCCCCATTCAGTCCAGCTTATGTGAACTTTGTTCTTAACTTTGAGGAATTGATCTTAACACGTGCCACATTTATTTGATTCTTGTGCAATATTATGAGTTCATCCGTCACAAATTAACAAATAAATGTGTCTAAATGACAAATAAAACAGTTGCTTCATTTGTTTCTAAGAAATAAGGAAAGAGGATGATACTGGGAGAATGAACAATGTCCAAGTACTGTATATTTTCAAGTCTTACCATTCTCTGAAATCATCTCCTTTATCGCTGTTAAGAAGCCACATTCTCTGGTAGTCATTATGTAACTGACAATGTACAAATCAGATTGCAGGCTGATCAGACATACAGTGAGAGACTGAAGTTCAGTAATAGAATGCCTCAGCCCAGATCTGGGACTCAAAAAGTTTGGTTCCAATTAAGCTCAATGGGTCAATTTCAATGGCAATAACATGAATAACATGACTGTGAGATTAGGAACATCCGTTCCAGTGGTCTAGGGATCTACACCTGAGGTGTGACACAGCTGCAGCAGTGTAGCATAGAGGTAAGGAGCATGGCTTATAACTGAAAGATTGCTGGTTCAATTCCCCATAAGGGCACGGCTGTTGTACCCTTGGCAAGGTACTTAACCCACAATTGCCTCAGTAAGTATAGAGCTATATAAATGGATAAAATTGTTAAGCTGCTGTGGATAAGAGTTTCTGCCAAATGGCAATAATATAATGTATTCAGCTATTTAAGGTGACAACATGGTAGCTCCTTTATTCAACTGGATGGCTCTCCTTAGGACATCTGGGCCAATGTGATTGCTCTAACTCTCCAGATACTGCACACCCTCCAGTACCAGATTACCCACCATTCAGAGGAAGTGCTCAGAATTTCATTCTCCCTGTCTGGGCCAAACCACAAGCACACTGCGAGAGAAGTTCAGTCACTTTGCTTTTCACCTCAAAGTGCTCCTCTCCGTATCACATGTGAAATGGAGTCTGCCTTGATGTGCTTTAATCTGATGGCAACACACACACACACACACACACACAAACAGCTTTCAGGGCACAGCCGAGATGGGACACTCAACTTGTTTTGCAGCACAACTATGATATCCTTATCTGCTAGGAGCCTGGCATATACTGCAGAGCTGTCTCTCCTTCTTTCTCTCCCTCTATCTCTCCCTTTCTCCCAGAGCCACAGGGCTGAGTGTGGGACAGATGTTCTTTTCATTTTCAAGCGTCAGTCCTCACACACCCTTAACCCCAAATATGCCATTGGCAGGGACTGTGCGTACAGGGTTTCTTCACAAGGAAAATCTTTATCGTCCGGAACCTGGAATGGCACCAATAGAAAAAAAAAACACCAGCATAAATCACTTTGCACATGTGAGAAGGATGTGAAAGTGTGTCATATTGAGGTGTCATAACAATAAGACATTATTAACACTAACATTATTAAAAAGGCAAAATTGCTTTGCTATACCTCTAATTAACATTAATTGATTCATTTACAGTGTGTGTTATGAAATAGACCCTACTCACCTCTTGTACATGAATACTCATTGACTGTCAGTTAACATTTGCACAAGGATCAGTCGACCAGTTTCACAGTGCCTGGCTTGACATAATTTGTATTTATGATGCTAATAATGTCTTAAATAATTTATTCATGAATGGCTGGTATGGACTTTAAAGCACATGATTCCAAAAATGTAACCAAATAGCTATTACTTGGCACAACTAAAAACATCATGTAGATGTAGATTTGTAAGGTAGACAAACATCAACTTAATGCTGGGGATAACAATTGTTGCACTGTATACTTGATGACTGGCAAACAAAAACAAATCCACATGTATTATTGTTAAGTGTATGTATTAGCCATCTAGTGTGATTTTGACTTTGTACTCTGTCCTGTTAAAGCGCTCATTATGGTGTGATAGGTGACAGGGTACAATCCAATAACTCCACATGCAATTTCGAAAGGCCCCCTCTGTTTGTATTCTTAAATTACTCCCTGAACACAGATTGCTCCTGCAAGTCGTTGGCGGACTTCTAATTACCATGCTGAGGCATAAGTTGCGTCTTGGTGCGGTCTCTGTTCAAAATGCATCCGTTATCTCATTTTTATGGAAATGGCTCTCAGTCCAGTTTGATGGTGACGCAGCTGAATCAGAAGCCTGTGGAATCTGAGCGCGAATCTCCAAATGTCCATCTCGCTTAGTGTGTGAGAGGGTGGCATTGCTGAATTTCCAGCGTGCCACAGAATGAGCTCTTCCTTTCAAACCTGTCCTGTCTGCCCTATAATTAATTTAGTTTAAAATAAATTTGAAATAGTTTTTTCAAGCTCCATTCATAAGTTTCAAGTTTCATCCATAAGTTTCAAATTCATTTTGAGATCCATCCATGATTCCTTTACTTACTCCCATTTAAAGACAGCCATATGAACATGCAGGATGACAGAGGGGCAGACGGACAGGGGACGATCATGTGACATCGGCGTCAACTACTGATGGGGGAGACGCAGTAATAAATGACACAAATTCGTTTAAATGAAGGAATCTAAGTGACTGGCTGAGCATGGCCCGGGTGCTTGTACCAACATTTTCAGGCAGATAAATTCTAGCCATTCCCAGATTAGCCTGCGGGGAGAGAGAGCGTTGTGAGTGGTCCTGTTTGTCTCCGAAATGTCACGGTATCCTCTGACTCAGCAGCTTGTTCGCATGCTGCAAGACCCACCGACGTTTTAATAGGGCGAGCGCGGAGAGGCTGATAGGACAGCGGCTCTCCTTCCTAATTCTTTCATCCAGATCCTTTGTGCGTCATTTGATGTGAGGATAACTTCAAAGGGTAAAGCCAGGCCAGCCGTGCAGGCGAGCTCCGGAGCAGATGTGATCGGATCGTGATGTGCGTCTCTCGAGGTTCGGTGTAAATCTGCCTTCAGAAGGCAACAGCTCATATAAAGGTTAAAGCCTCCACGGGCTGATTGTGCATCCGTCAGCACACACGATCTCCAGAGCAGACGGATAAAACAGCTATATACAGCAAGAAAAAAAAAATGTTAGCTGCTGTTAGCTCCAAATTTAGTCTCTGTTATCCGTTGGATAGGGCATTATGATGAAACCTGTAGTATGAGTCATACGTTTGTGCCATAGATGATGCCTCAGGATAGCTAATTCCAGCATAGCAGTCCCACTCCCAGAGCAGCCCACCTCACCAATCCTGGCTCTGCAGCTGTATTAGGTGTCTTCCTGCTTTGTGAAAATAACACTCGAGGCAATCATGTACCACCTAGGGGTGCTTTTCCTCCCGGATTGCCAGAGGGGTCTGTCCAAAATAGGGATTTATTCCAGCACAAGGCAATTTACCAAATCATTTTTCGCATTATTAATTCTTTCAATTCAACATTATGTTTGACTGGTGTGTCCCTTTACCTAACAATGTAATGGCATGATCTGAAACTAGTTTAGCTGCCATAGCTGACGCATAGCGTGTGATAAAAAATTACAATAGATATCTGAACAGCCTGATGGCAGACTCCCAACACATGGAAGCCAATGGTCGGTGGCACAGTTTAAATGACATTTTTGCTGTTTTAGTGACAGTTGATGTAAAGAAACATCTTTCGCAAAAAATGACATTCTGGGTGGTCTAGGATTCTGTCTGAGTGATGCAAAAGGAACACTAACAGGGCACACAGAAAGCAGACAGCACAAGGTGTCCAGAAAATAGCAGAGATGAATACCACAGGATACATCGTTTTCACAAAAGTAAAAAAAAAAAAAAAGCTCACCCTCAGACCAAAGAGGCTCAAAGTGGGGAAAAAAAAAGCTGATTTCAAATGAGTGGCCATTTTCAAACAAGAGGACACCAGAGGAATGGCGACAACTGAATATTTACATTGGTGATTTTCCACACGCTTGCCATTCCTGCATCTGACGCCTCCCCTGAAAAAGATCTGTAAGAGCAGCAGGAGTTTGGCTGGAATCCAGATCTACAAAGAAAGGAAACACTGCTGTCACAACTCTGTCTCTCAGTTCGTCCCTGTCCTGGGTGCAGTTTTGCTGTTAAGGCCAACCACGGCAGCAATGTTCCACAGGGGGTCTAACTTTAATGAAAAAATGCCTGTAGCTATGAATTTAAGTGTTATGATTTAAAGATTTAAAGCCACTTGTTAACGCTGTGTAGCTAGCCAACAGAGCATACTTCTCAAAGATGAGTGAACACGCAAAATCATGATGAGAGAAATACTAATGTTACTCTCAACATCCACATGTGGCTCTGATGGGTGCCATTCAGGGTTCACAGTTTTGCTGATAGTTTCGCTCACTTCCAGCTCTGCGAATGTCAGATTAAACCATAGTTGTAGCCCACAGAGTGGGCCTCTTATCTCGCCAATATATTTTGTTTTCAATCTGTTTTAGCTGTCTGGTGTCGTGGTCGATTCCTAAGCAGTGAAATCATCGCCATGCTGAAATGAAACTCTTGATATGCTAACCAGAATTTGTTCTATGTGATTATTGGTGTGTTTGAGTGAGCAGAGATTTTGTCTATTATGGTTAGGTTGAATAGATATAGTGCAGTGCTGTTAGATTGGATAGAGGCCAGGGTCAGACAGGGTTGTCTTTGTAGATATATGAGCATCCGTATGCAATCATAAGGAGACAAATACAATGACTGACAAATAAATGTGCTTGTGCTCTGTGCTCCCCGTATAAGAGGACACCTTTTATTGTTTACTCTATAAATCCCATTCTGTTTGGCAATTAACTCTTTTACAAGTTTAGATGCAATTAAATGCTTAATGGGACATGTGCGGTTTTCTAATTTAAGGAGACCATTGCAGAAAACATGCCCAGATGAGCTTAATTGGCAACACTAAAATAGAACACTATTCCAGTTCTCGAAATCTTCGAACCGACCCAATACAAATTTTACAGACGTGATATACAGACAATTGCGCATGCTCTGACCCGTTGTGACGTTATGCACTGTACCACAGAATGCACATAACCGAAGTAAGTAGTCAGTTGGATAAGATGCACACTATGCTGTAAAATGTAATTTGCATTTAACCAATGTGCAGATATAGGGAATTCGATGTAATAAGCCTCCTTTATTCATTTTCAATCTAAATATCACGTTATCCTTTGTATCATTCATGGTGGACAATCCAGAGAGGGAGCATAAGACAAATATTCATATAACTTGAAATTGATGGTTGTAGTTCAGACACCATGCTCACCATGCATATTGTAAGATATGAGATGTCTTTCACCTCATGGACGGATCGTTTTGCGCGACATTAGACTGGAATGCATTATTTTCCCACAGTTTCCAGAGGAACTGTTACAGTTGGAGCATCATCATCCCCATATTCCCCAATAAAGCCAGTATTTCGTACAGAGTAGATGCTGACTGCCTGTTGATGATACGGTAACTGACCCTGAATATGTTTTCCGTGTCCACACGGACCTTTTGTTCCTGTTTGCTGTTAGCGTGTTTAGTACACATAATGTGTTGACACTAAACACCGTCACCTGCTGCGAGATATTGCCCTCATGTAGGGTGGAAAAATGGAGCGAACCCGATGAAAATAAATAGCGAAATTACGTGCACGGTTTGCTTATACACGATTAGGTTTTAAAAACAGCAACATGCCAGATCTCGTTACTGAAATGCGGTGAATTTCAAAGCCAAACGATATTACGTATAGTATACAATACTGAAACAAAAAAGACATTCCCCAAACTTAAATAACGCTAATTAAATATCACGAGTAACGTCTTTAGGCAAAACAAAATGGGCATCTGGAAATTCCACAGAATGGCCCCGAGGATTCACAGCTTGGCAGAACAGTCCGATCTTGGGTGGCGTGGTATGTAATTGTCCGTGAAGCGTATTGGGCTGGGTAAACATTAGCCTATAACCACTAAGGTCAGGACCAGCCGCGGATGCATAATGGTCTCAAGGTAAATTCTGTATGGTCTACTGTAGTATTCAAACCGCACACTTGCCTCTACACCTTGTGCACGCCCGACGCAGCGGTTCTCGCATGCCTTCTGTAAACTTCCGAATAATATACCATGTAAGCAAAGAAAGTTCCGAGACATGGGGAAGGTAATGGAAAGTGATCCCAGTTCTACGCAATGTATCAATACACGACTATATTGTGAACTATGTTTCAACCGTCACATACATTTAACGTAATTTAAATGTTTACATTGTAGCCACATATAGTCTTTCTTAACTGAGTCGCTGCGTTGACTTGGTGTAACAACATTATTTAACGTTACTTTGGATGTTTTTCGTTTTCGATTCAACGAAATTAAATCTGATTACAATATTTCCTAATTTACAGTATTTCGATAATCACCAGCTTTTCAAAGAGTTGTCGCTGTTGCATTTGAGATGTAGGCTACACGTACGTGTTGTATTTCCTCTATATTTGTATTAGGCTTAGTCACATTTAGGTTAACTACACACGTCTCCGCGCAAAAGTATAGAAATATGCTTTAAATGGTGTTGGTATATTGGTTCTGCCTACGGTACTGTTTGCTATGCTCTGATTGCAGTGCGTATATTTGGTTGGACGTTTTAACGACCAAGTTCCAAGTCAGAGCTGTCTTAATCTTCGTACGCCACGATCGGTACATTGCCTTTCAAGCCGCAGCGGTCTCTCCCGTGTACGGAAGGCTTGAGCAGTTTAATAGTGGAAAAGATTTACTACGCGTATGCCAGATCCCGCCTGCTGGACAGTACGTCATTGGCTTTACTCAAGTAGTGTTGAGGGAGGGGGTGGCTGGAAGCAGTCACTCCCCTGCCTACTTTTAATAGCTTTGTCATGTGATGGCAAGCAGTTGTAAGACAGGTGCCTTCGGTTCATTCTCAGTTAGGGGGCAGTTCCCTGAGTGAGAACAAGTGGAGAACTAGTGGATTTCTTTTTTTGCGTGATTTTTTTTTTCATACCGTCATTCAGTGTCTGGATGGCGTGGGACAGGTGTACCCAGGACTCTTTGTGGAGAGAATTCGAGGTGAGCTGCATAAACTCATTTTCAGTTGTTGTTGGGTTCCGAACGATTTTGGGAAGATGGACCATATAGATCATCACAGGACGGGTAGAACATACAGTTCCCATTGCTGATGCGCTGTCTGTGTTCAAAACTGGCTGCACGGAAGAGACGGAGCAAAAACAAGGTTTAGGAAGTAAATGAACTAGGGGGATTTAACTGCTTTTTGAGATGCTAATCTCGGTAGTTCATGTATTCTGTTCTTAATCTGGGGAATCACGGGAATACATTTGGTTGTCTCCGTATGACGGCTCACAGCTGGAAACTACTGAATGCGCACTTGCGTTTGGAAATCTTTTCAGTCACGAGAAAGCGGCATTCGCTGCAAGGCTGATGTGACAAGTATCCACCCGCGAAGTCTTTCCAGTGTGAGTGGCGGAAAGCCAGAATTATTAATAAGTCAGGTACAGTCCAACTTTTATCTCGACTGCCACCGACGCAGCTTTGTCCTGATTTGATTCATTCGTTGTCCCGATTTAATGTCAGAATTAAACGGACGGTACACAGGGGAGCGCGAGGCAGCAATCTGGGATACTGAAGCTCTGAATCCCAACGATACTCCGCTGCTCGTGAGAGTATCTGTGTTTACAGAGCAGTGTTGAAATAAGATGGCAATATAGCTAGACTAGTAAGTAACTGAGTTGTGGCAACATTAACTACGGAGTGAAAATAAAGCCTTTATCCTTTAACCTCTAGCCTTATCAGAGCTGGTTGCTCATTCATTTTAATCTTAGAAAGTGTACCTCACCATAACTCACCCGACGTGTATTATGGCATTACAAGAAAACCGTAGACAGATGCATTGGTAAACTGTGTGATACCATTGTAATGCTACCAGAAATTAAGCACGAGTGCATGGATTTTTATAATAATAAAACCAAAAGTAGTTTAATTCAGTATTATACCTAATATTCATAAAAACAGTTTCATTGCATCCTCTGAGACCGAGTGTTGGACATTTCGCTCTGCGATAAATGCATGTACATTACCGCAGCCGTGGTCAGCGCTTTCAAACATGTATATGGGCAGAACGTGCAGGTAGATGTAGCATGCAACTATGCATTATCGAAGAATTACTGCGTTGTTGGCCAAGCCTTCAGAAAACAATTACAGAGACTCAAACCAAATACCACTGCTGTCATAGTGGCATTAAATAACCATTAAACTAACGGTCGTAATTAGTAATTCCATATCTCGCTGTAGCATATCACACAGTTTATCTTGTGAGACTTGTTGGTTGATTTTGACGGAGGTTGATGACTGTAATGGATGTTGTTATCTTCAGTGGAGCTCTCACAATGTTCCTGAAATAATGCCCTTCTTCAGCAGCGTATTAAAGCCGTAGAGCAAACCCCGTGCATTGGTCAAAACAAACCCTGATGCTCCAGAATCGCGCTCCTGCGGTGTGTTCATGTGTTGCTTAGAAAGTCATTGGTCAACACCTCCACGCTGATTTCAAATCATGCAGTCTAGTTAAAACTGAAGCCCTCTACAATAAATGATTTTTAAAATGTACTACATCGTCCTAATGACCAAGCCGTTGCATCATGGGTTACGTGTTCTGTGGTATAATTAATGTCGGTATCAGTGGCACTATGCCCAGTCCCACCTGCCTATTCTGTGTGTGTGGCACCCACAGAAGTCGACGTTAAGACTGAAAGCTGATGTGCCTATATTTGAATTGATTTCAATAAAATCTTTTTTTTTTTTTTTTTATCAAGGTGGATGTTCTTGAGTCTCGAGTCTTGGCACCATGGGTGATGGTGAAAGTTGACTATGATGGAGGGAGATCTCTGTTATGAATTGTGTGTGTTACGTAGTAACAGGTATAATCAATTGAATTCAGTCAGGCCACAGCGTAGGTGTGGTTCCCTTGGCAGAGTGGGCTTGCCTTAGGGCTAGCCTGAGGTGAACTCTCATTGGCTGGCGGTGCACCAGGGTGCAAAAGCGCCCCTCTCAAAACAAGGCGGAGAATTTCAGTATTGTCAGAGGCGATGGAGACACAACAAGCTTTTAAAGAGCTGAAATCTGGTGTGTAAGTGGGGCGGAGGTGGGAGGGCTAAGGCGACACCTCATTCTGACAGCTCCGGAGCTGGGTGTTCCAGGACGCCGTGTTTAGCATGATGCCAACACCCCCGTCACCACACGCCATGGGGGCGTTCCGTCATGTTCAGCGGCCGACCTGTCGTGCGTCCGGGCACACGTCTCAAGTTCTGCACGGCTGCATGTGCGTCTTGATGCACCGGCACCTAAAGTGATTTACCGCGCATGATATATTTTAAGTCGCCCACAAACAAGGTGTGTGTTTCAGCACAGATCCACGTCCTTTTGGAAGACCCCGGGGAAACCTTTGTAAACATTAGCTGATCTGTGGCAATTCACAGGACCCTTGCTTTTTTACTTACTGTGACTTTAAATAAACTCTAATAATATAATTATTTTATTGTAATTGTCGCATGAAAATTTACATGCATTGTTAGGGATGGCAAGGAACAGTGGACAAAAGCAGGCTTGTTGTAAACATAGCTGGTGAAGCAGTTAACATTTAGCAGGATCTTGGCAGCAAAACAGCATTGCATTCCAAGGAAATCGTCACAAGAGCTTGCTCACGTTGAGAATATCTGTTGGCATACACTTTATGTATTATATATACACACACACACATGCACACGCGCACACACACACACACACCCGGCCAGGCTGACAGCTCTGAAATCAGTGAAACCCTCAATCGCGGCACACTGAAGCTTGTGATTTGTATCCGGAGTGCAGCGCAGCAGCTGTCAGGCTGGCACACACAAACGCAGGCGATGAATAATGAAATGTCAACAGACAGGGATGTAGCGGCGCGGAGTGTGACACTGTGCTTAAGCGCAGGGGCTAAGAGCAGAAAAGAAACAATGCGCTCACAGGGCTGAGTGGCGACGGCGGCGGTGGCGGCGACCGCTTCTCTGGCTTCAGCCCGTCAGCTGGGAGGCCTGGACCTGCTGTTGCAGGGAACAGGACCCAGTACAGGCCCCTGCGTGGGCTCCCCCCCCCAAGCCACCCCCAAAGAGAATGGAGATGCCACAAGGACTGTGTGGAATTATAGATCTACCATAATACGCCATCGTGGCCTCACCTAAGGGTAGTGCTAGTAGTAGAGTTCTTGGTTCGATGCGCAAAGCCTTTATATAGCAACGCTGTGCAAGCTCTACACTTGGTCTGTGCATCATATGGCCAACTTAACATTTTCCCCAGGGACTGTTTTCAAATACGTACAGAGGACTTCTAGAAAATGTCAAGCTCCAAGACTATATAACCATATTTTATGAACTTATGTTCCTTTGCTTTGCAAGCCAGTTTAGATAACAGCTGGCTCAACTGGAGAATGTAAATATATGTAGCTAACACAATTGCAAGATGTAAACTACTGATAATTTCACAGATAGCAACTCCAGGTGCCCTTCAAGTGGAGTGGTAAGGTAAATTCTACGGAAAAGGAGCAGGAGCATTTTCATATGTACAAATTTTCAGTGTAGGAGATATCTTAAAGTAGAAAAAACACTGACGCAAGCAAGCCAAAATGAATGTAGTGGAGTTGTAGGCATAAGCTTGAAGAAACTCGTGAACAGTGTTTGAAAACCCAGTCATATGTCTGTCATAAGCCTCTTCCTTTCCAGGGAACAAACACGCCACCAAAAACAGCACTTTTCTCATCCCTTGGTTCATACAATGTTTCAGTTGTTTTTGTGTTGACTAACCTTTCCTTTTTTCTGGTCCCACCCCTGCAGTGTGCTGCCTTGGTTGGTGAAGACCAGCCTCTTTGTCCAGACCTCCCGGAACTCGACCTCTCTGAACTAGATGTCAGTGACCTGGATGCAGATAGTTTTCTGGGCGGGCTCAAGTGGTACAGTGACCAATCAGAAGTCATTTCCAGTCAGTATGGCAATGAGTCGTCAAACTTGTTTGAGGTAAGAGTGCTTATCAACTTGCACAGCTTCTGTGGATGATTTTCCCCCCTTGTCTCTTACTGTAGGATTTCAGTGTTATCTCTGGCAGATGAAAGCTTGAAACATTTTCTTTTCATCAGTAGTTTTGGAAGAGGAAATTCGTCGATGATAAACTCATCCAAGAAAACACCAATGGAAATTAAGCTGGCTTCAGAGTCACATTTGATTCTGTCAGTGTGGAAACAAATATTAAAAAAAAATATTAGACACCCTGATATACTACTCTGAATGGTTTCCAAGAATGGCTGATAGAGACATTTTATGGGTCTGTTTTTATCGCTTGAGTTTACAAATTTGGCTTTGCGGACTCAAAAAAGCACAGAGTGAAATTACCCTGGGTGATAACAAGGAACAATGTGGTGACCTTTGACCCATAATTCCCTTCCTTTTTGAAATGGGGCTTATCGAAGTCACTCATTCGAATCAAGTGAAGTTATCGGCACATGTGAACCGGGGGTAGGACATCGTTAAGCAAACTCATCCCCGGCCACAGGTCACGTTGCGAAATGTCTTCAAAGGTTTGGAGTAAAACTTTAAACCTGTTGTACCATTGTCTCGTTTCAAAACCAGCACACGGGAGTAGTAAACAGGCAATCAAGCAATTGGGGTTAAATTAGCGGCCGCTGCGTGGCTATTGGTTTCAATAATGGGAGGGGCATTTTGTCAGCATTAGTCTCATTGGGCTTTTGTGGATTGATAATGATTTCTAATCTGATTTGCCGTCCTCAGCTCTGCGTACTGTCAGAAAGGCGCCTGCAATTTCCATTTCCATTAATAATTGCCTCCGCACTGTCTCAGTCGCTCCTGAAATGATGGAAAAGCCCAGGGCTTGCCTGGCTGCATGGCTCCCTCCAGCACTGCTGGCTGAATGTGATACACCCTGTAGCTGATGACAGACAAAAATACCAGGGGATCTACAGTTGTGTTCTGGACAGTGAAGGGTTGGTGTGGACAAGGGGGTGGGGGTAGGGGCAAGGGTGAGGGGCGAAGAGGGTGTTCGTGGGTGTGTAGTATGCTTGCGGTGGTAAAACTGCAGTCTAGTAATTGTACACTTCAGCCTTTTTGTCTGTCTGTGCTGTCCAGGGAGTATCACACACACTTCAGGACATTTGGGTCACGTGGAGAAATAGCGATGGAAAAACTAGTTTGTAAATGCAGATTCTGTTCCTTGTAAAGCTCAGTCTTCAAACTTGGTATCAATTAGCAAATGAGTGTGCCATGCAACTGCCCAGTGTACCTGTCTGAAAGTCAGAAATGTAGTGTTTGTGTAGTGTTAGTGTAGTATTGGTAATGGAGAGTTGACAATGCTTTGATGTTCAATACAAACAGATGCCAATTTTTTACACCTCCAGGATTGTCCTGTAGAGGCTGCTGTAGCACCCAGTCCATTGCTGTAGTTGATTAATGAGTGACTAGCTCTGGGGTAGAAGAAGTTGGCATATCTTTTTCCTTTCCTCTTTGAAACCACCGGCAGTATTTTCTCAACTCTGCCTTGTGACTCCGGTTAATGTGCGTCCGGGGAAGTGGAGTTTTGGATGACATTACAGCCTGCCCTCTGTTCCAGTTTAGTTAATTTTCCCAACACTCTGAGAGGGGCCCTGAGCAGCCCCTGGGAGGTGGGCGGGCAGTAGGAAAGGGGATCAGCCAAACAGCAAAAGGCACCAAATCCCCTGCAATGATTGCAGGTGCCCCACAGGACATGTTCAGCCCAATTAATCAGACTCATCTATTGGCTGAAGGGTCTAGAAGTTGATTGTGGGGGGTGGAGTTATAACTCAGTGGACTGGCAGGCCTTTGCAGCTGTCATTGCTGTTTCTGGCAGGGAGTGGGGGTCACTGCAGTTACAGCTTGGCTTAGGGGGTGATCCTAGAACCACTGAACCCCCCCTATATACACGTTCATACAATCTGTGGTCTGGGTTTATATTACTATTTTGTGGAAATAAAATGCTACTTCAATCATTTCAGTGAGAACAAGGGCAGGCTGTATTTCCTGGTTTTAATTGAGCACACCTGTTGTTTCTTTAAATGAGGTATGCAGGGGACCAGGTACCATCATTTAGACAGAGTCCGAAGGTTTCTGAACAGAATTCGGGAGGCTTGGGGAAGGTATGGGTTTGAAAGGGAGAATCTTCATGGAGAGTCTGCCGACACACGCTGTTTTATCATTAACCGAGAAGTGATAAAAGGTTTAAGGCGTAAGCGTTTACCAGAGTGGCGTGAGGAAGGACCTAAAGCAATGCCTTGCAACACTGAGGTATATTCTGGACTTTGCTTGCCTGGCGTAGCTCAGTGCCTTGCTTCAACAGTCTTCAGGCTGTAATGGTGTGCTGCTTCAGACTTACCAGGCTTCATCTTTGGGCCTGGACAGTGATCATAGAATGTTTTTTTCCTAACAACAAATGGCATCATATATTTCAATGAATATAAACGTATTTAGGGGCCCTGTTTTTGGAAGACAGCAGCTACATAATCTGGCCCTTGTGGTTCCATAGACATATGGATAGCTGATAGTGTCGTGCTTTGTGGGGCAGTTTTAATCAATTCATTCATTTATCAATTTATTTTTAACCCAGCCATTTATATGTAGACCGGCATCCACTGACCTGCTATTTGAATCCGCAGCTGCCTCAGGTTGGGTCAAAAGACGTGACATCCCCGACTCATTCCCTCAGCCAATTTTGGTGCCAGCAGTATGGTTGGAGACGGGCTCATGTCAGGCGGCCGCAGGCAGTGGGGGAAAGACAGGTGAACAAAGCCCACATTAGGGCATTACAGGTGGCCTATTTCTGTCTTATAGTCAGCTATTTGCAAGGGAGGAGTGAGGCATGGGGGAAGACTTTCTGCCAGACAGAGTGCTTTTGGATAGTTTCCTCATACCCAGGGCACTGTCCAGCTGTTCCGGGAGGTTGTGCTATGTTAGAGTATATTTAGATGGCCGGGAGATCCCGGCACTGTGGCTCGGTGGTCTCGGAGTTGTTCGAACTATTCAGGGAATGGTACACAGTGTAAATCCTTGTTATCGCTCTGCTGTGTCCACTCTGTCTTTTTAAAGCAACTATGGGAGTAGGGTCATTGTGAGCTGTAAATTTACCTGTATTCAAAGTCTATTTAGGGAACGTGTTTCATAAAGTTCGGTCAGGCCGCCCTGCTTCGCAGCAGACCTGGACCCCTGACAAAAGGCCTGGGCCGCTGACCGACGCCTCTGGCCTGACCGCAGCTTTGTGGAATGGAAACTAATTGCCAAAACGACCTTTTTCCAGGACAACAATCTCCAGCGCAATAAGGAAGGGATTGCTCTGGTCCGGAAATGTATGCGAAGACCTCCAGCGGATGGAGCATGCTTTGTTTTCTTAAGTGAGAGTCATGTGATGACATTGAATTGATTGCATGCCAGCCCTTCAGAAAAACTCCATCAGTGAATTGAAGGCAGGGAGTGTCTCACATATGGTAGGACAAACAGCAGGATTTACAGTGTGCACGAATGCATGGTGATTATTATTTTCAATGTGAATTTTATGGTGTGATTCCATACAGCAGCCGCTAATATGTCCTTCAGGTGGGGTAGGATTGTCGGGGGCCTCCGCTCGCCTTGTAAATGAGATTCTAGCAGCCAGAATAGAACAGTAGGAGACTTGCGCATTGATTAGCATTAGGCTTTTTAATTTGAGCATGTCATGATCAAATATGTTTGCATTAGACCTGAACTGCTGCCAGCGCTGAGCACTGGTGGTGTTTATTTTGCAGATTTATGCTGACATTTCAAAGCACTCCACCAACAGTTCCACCCGTTGTGGTGGAGTGGGGGGAAATTATCATGTCGCGCTGTGTGCTGGGGTGTTTTTTTTTTTTCCCAAGTGATCGCTTTTGGAACTTTGCTCTTCATTTCTGTGCAATTCTTTTAAACCCATGCAATGTATTTACATACATCCAATGCAAGAATTTGAAAAGAACCCCCGAACAAAGAGCAAAGCTATCTGAGTGTTCAGCATTAAACATTAAACGAATCCGCAGCTGTTGGAGTGTGATCACCGAGCGGGTCTAAGTTCTCTCTTTTTAGCGTGAGGCCTTGTTTGATTAGTTTGAAACACATGGCCGCTCTCCGCCACGTTCCTCCTGTTCATGAAGTTGGAAATCCAGAGGGTGTGAGGAAATGTATTCGCTCGCAGACGCATTGAGAAAATCGGACGCAGGGCGAAACAAACAGCTCTCGCAGCTGGAAAGCGGTCCCTCTGGGCCCCAAGTCTGATCGCCGTGCAGACTTTATCTGATGTATAATCGCTGGCTCATTCAGAACCAGCAGATTCAGAGGCTCAGGACTTTGTAATTGCACAGCCTGAGTTTTGACCAGCCCCTCCCCCCCCCCCCCCCCCCCCCAATCCCCTCCCATTCACCGTGTTTTTGACTCGGTCCTTATCAGTAGTCTGGACAATTCCAGCCAGGCGATTACGCCTTGTAATCGTAATAACTTTAGCTTTCATGTTTTTAAATTTGCAAATACAGTGCAGAACAGTGTCAACCGTTGTGCCACCATTTGAACCTGTAGTTGAAACCACAGAAAGGGTCAAGCATGTGACACCGCTGACGGCCTCCCGACCGCTCGTGACCTGCTCCATTTTGTCGACCACGGCAGCGCTTCCTGGCTTCCGCTGGGGCGGGGGGAGAGGGGAGGATATCTGAGGCGAGAGATGAAGGAGAGAGATGAATGAAGACGGAGCAAATCAAAGCCCATGCAGGCACATCGCAGGTGGTTCATTTATCCTGCGCCTCTTTCGCGGAAGTGCAGACCAAAGCGAGGGGGATGTGCCGGGAGGGGGAGGGGGGACGGAGCTTCCGGTAATTTCCCCCGAGCGCAGACATAAGCTCATCATCCAGCTGTGCTTTGCAGGGGGGCGGAGGGGGAGCTTAGGATGCTCTGGGGGTGCTTTATAAAAATATCAGCCCGCAATGTTTACATGTGGCAAATAGCTCACTGTTACACAGTCGCTGCTTCCTCCTGGCCTATTTTTAGACTGGCGTTGGGGGGGGTTAATCTGCTTAAGACCCCTGCAGGGACACGTCCCTTTAACCAGGCCTGAAAAGCTTAGCCAGTAAGCTCTGTGCGCTCAGATCGTTTCCACTTCCTGTTAGAACCCAAAACCGGCTGGAACACAGCTTTGTGTTCCCATGGGTGGGACATGAGCAGGCCGGTTCCTGGAAGGTCCAGTCTCTGCCTGCCTGTCCGGCTTCATTCTAGTGCAGGGCTGCAGGGAAGAGGTGGGACGCGGTGTCAATCATGTGCACTCTACCACTCCCTGCTTCATTTAAAGCCACTGACTGAGAATGTACATCTTGCACGCTCACAGCACAACAAAAAACAGCACACTGTCCCCCAACAATTTTGAGTTAGCCCCCAGAGCCTTCCTGCAACAGCAATGTGCAACTGCTCTTTTACCCCGTTCAGTTTCTGGTGATTTCTCTCCGTTTTTTTCCCCTGTCTTTCGTAAAAGCAGATTGTTTAACATTTTCCATTTCTCTCTCATAAGCTAAATCAGTGATGGAGCGATGCTATATTTGCTACATGGTAAAGCACAATTTTCATGCATACTTTTCCCCTCATTTGAATAGAGATGGTAATCTCTCCATTATTTAATGGCGTAGCATTAGTGTGGTACATTTCTCTCGTTCCACTCGTAGTCCACACTCTAACCCACAGCTACCCCTGTAGGTGAATCACAGCAGAGTAACAAAGTAATAGCTGAGCATGAAATGCATGTGTATTTGGAGGAGAATGAAGCTTTTGAGACTGAGTGTATCATAAAGTAAGAAGGAATCTTAGTCACAAAGTTATAATTACATATTCAAAATGTTGCATAGCAACACCACTGATGTTTTGAGGAAAGCGGGACCATCTGCATACACAGTATGACCCCATAATCTTCAAATATATCTTCTTATATCTTCAAAGCAGTTTCAGCTGCTTGATTCATAATGCTTCGTAATGATTCGTAAGGCCTGACAGGGTGGCTGTACAGCACGATCCCGGCTCTGACGGTTCTGTTACTCCGTTCATTTGCAGGCCGAGGACACAAATGCCATTCCTGCCGGCCCTGCAAAGAACATTGCGCGGTTTATTTTTCGCCCCGGCGTTCCCTGCATTCAGCGGGTACTTTGTCTGGGAGCGTGAGAGATGCACCCCCCGGTCTCCTCGCCAAAGTCAAAGCAGGGGTGAGTCCGGCGGGCCGGCGTCCCGCGCCGCGTCCGAGCGGCACGGTAACAGCTAATGAGTTTGTTCAGTAATCAGCGCGCGGCTGACGGTGCGGCGGTCTAAGTGCTGCGGCCATGGGTAGTGCTGATAACATCGTTTGCTCTCGAGTGCTCCCCGCACGTTGTGCGCGAACGGCGTACAGTGCAAATTGAAAAGCGTGACCTTTTTTGATACGGAGCTGCATTGATTGCAGCTCCAAAGGTTCAGTGCCCCCTGGCTACTGTACAGTGTCAGTACCGGGTCCATGACCGGCAGACTGGTTCCTATCCAGCAGCGGCTTTCTTGTTCTGGTGTCAAACAAGGTTTTTTTTGGCTCTTTCATCCTACTGTTACCCCCGATAATATTCTGCCTGAATTTTATGAGTTTGGTATCAGGCACATTTAGTAGACTCTGCCCTGCCCTCTGAAAGACTCCTCTCCTCAGTCAGAGACCCAGGGTGCCTACATGTGACTGTATACTTTGAGGAAGAAAACAAAGGTCTTTATACTACTTTTTAGTATTTTAAATTTAACTTAAATTTTCTATTGTAACAAATTCATGCATTGAACTATTTGCAAGTGCAGGCCTCTGTAAGATACATGAAGCTTATTAAATTTTATTAATATTTAAAATTATTAAGTAAAACAGCTAACAGCTGTTTGCTAACAGCTATTTGCATAGCATTTAATTCCCATGTACTGCATGCTATATTATTCCCACACTGTTGAATGTTGAGGGTTTACCTCAAAATGAATGTTACACTCCCTTGATTTTTCTCTCCTCCTCTTCTTGCTTCCTCCAGTTCTTCAGGCATGAAATAATAATATTGTTGAGGCAGGATTCAGAGAAAAGGACATTTCCTGATTGCTCTATAAAGAGCCCCCAGCCAGCTGTCACTTGGCTAAAAGTCTGAACTGAAGCAAAAGTTAAACGGAACTCAGTTCCTGGTGTTTCTGTCGTACTCATTATTTGGGTGCTTTGGAGGGTGGCATCTCCTGCAGCCACATGCACGTAGAGTTCTGGAGGTGGCCCCCTGGCTCTGTCTGGCCTTCTGCACCCCGCTGTGCCCCCGGCCTGCTGGAAGAACACTGGAAGCGCCATTCTGCCAAATTGCTTTTTAATCAGTTTCCTTCATCTGTGTGTGAACAAGCTGGCAACTTAATTTTTATCGGAGTCTGCCAATTACTCTGGTTGCCCTGTTTATCACTGAACTTAAGTTGGGGCGGCTGGGTTGTCTGGTGGTTAAGCGTCCGCGTTTATAAACCGAAGGTTGCAGAGCTGCTTTTCTCTTAAGCAAGGTGCTGTACTTAACCTAACTCTCCAGCTGTATAATGGATGTTACTGTATGTATTATAAACCAGCAGCCCTGTAGGTTATGCACAACTGGAATTCATTGGGAAGTTCTGGCTGCTCAAAAAATAAGAAAGGTTCAGGCCACACAGAGATGAGGTGAGCAATGCTGGTGAATAATCAGTGATTTCTATCTGTTTTTCATTAAATGGTTATTAACAGAATAAGAGGAGGCTGAAAACAGATAGAGAAACGGACAAGTAATCCTTAGGTCAGCTACATGCACTCAGGGCGGTACACAGCAAAGCGTTTCAACCAGTCAAGCCTTCTTCAAGGCGGAGATTATTCACCATGGTTACTCGCCTCTGCTCTGCTCTCTTCAGCTGTGTGAGTTACCCTGGATGAGGATATCAACCAAGCAAATACCATATTAATAACAATAATAGGAGTAATGTAGTTAACTCCTGAAAATTGCATAAGCTCTGGATCGTTGTGCAATGAGTATGGAGCATGCAAAGGACAGTATGTGATGTTAGAGGGACCAGCTGCGTAGTATGCAATAAAATAGAATGTGCAGTTATCTGATGTGCAGTCGTAGGGGGTTGACTGTGATAATAATATTTCCTTTGGCTTTACAACAGCTCAATTCTTCATGAATGTGGGCTTCCCACTGATCTGCGGCGCAGTCGTGGCACTAGAGGTGGTAGCTCTGCCTGTTGGCACCTTGCTGGGATCGGAAAGCCTTAAATCTCAGATTTAGAGCTTGAACAGTGGTCTGGCACGCTTACAAGCGTCCGCCTTGGCAAATTTCAATGACCGAGGCTAATTGTTGGCTGGTGTGTTAAATGAGACATCTTGTCTTGGCGGCTGACATGGCATGGACAGTCATGACATCACTGCAGATTCTTACTGGCTAAGGCTGATTGTAAAATGAACCCTGTTCAACTACTCTCTGAGTCTTAGCTATGGTGACCTGCTTGGCTCTGGTCAGCAGAGACCAAGGAAAAGGTTTTTTCCTTGATTTTTCACAGACTGCTGGTGATAACAGTTGAATTTATGGTCCTTGATTGGGTATATCACCTCAGAAGTAATGTCTTGAATCGCTCTCTCAAAGCAGTCTAACAAATTCTCAACAGATTTTTGCAGTCTATCCGGTGCAAATACAGTATGGTCATTTATAAGAAGGAAAAGTGACAGCGGTAGCGTGTTGAATCCCACGGGACCTTCACATTTTTTCGCTTACAGAGATCCGTACAGCTGTGGGTTTGTGCGTTGCCATGTCGGCTGCCGTTACCATTGGGTGTGTCTCGGAAACCGTGCCGTCGTCCCTGACGAGCGTCTCCATCCGCTCGCTAATCTGCGCCGAAGTTCCACTTCCACTCTCTGCCCGGGGAAGGCGCCCGTGACAAGTCCTGCTGTGGCATTAGTCAGACTGTGTGAAATTGCCCGAAAGCGGCGGATCACCAAAGGCACTGGCATTTAAGGGGACTGTCGCGGACCGGCCCGGGCACTCCCCTGTCACTCCTTATCTTTGCCCGGCAAGCTGGGCTGAGGAAATGAGACGAGCCACGGCTCTCTAAAACTCACTGCCGCGTCTTGGGGGAAGGCCGCCGCTCATGGCCCCCCTTACCAAGGAAGGAAGGGCTCAGGCCGGGGTGTTGGGGGGGACATTTATTTTTGGGAGGGGTGGGGGAGGGGGGGCCGGTCCCTCATTGTAGACGCCAGCAATTCCCCCTTTAGAGTGTCCGCCTGCCAAGATTCCCAGTCATGGTGAAGTGGTGTTAATAATTTATGGCATTCACAAGTCTTGTTTCTAGATGGTAATGAGTCTCCTATTGTTTGAAAGATGAGTCTGTAGTTGGTGCACTTGAGTCTGCGAATTTAATGGTGTTGAATTCCAGGCTGTCGTGTATTCCCTTACTGACTGTGCTGGTGCTTGTATTACTCTCTAGAGAATAACATAATTATTACTCATTTACTTTAAAGTTCTCCTTGGGCTGTTCTCCTAAGAGTTAGCAGTAGGTAACCTTGACGTTATCATTTAAGGCGTATGTCTAATTGGAGATTGGAAACGTTCCATAAGTGTGAACCGCAGAGATCGTGTTCAGTTGGACACGCCCTTGTAAAGATGATTTATGAGCGCTTGATGCATGTAACCAAACTCCCTTCCCATGTTGTATTTTCTCACAGAGCTAGCTTAGGTGCGCTATATGGCTGGAACAGAATGTTCCGGCCCCTCGCTGTATGTTCGGCTAAATGAGCAGCCGCTTTGTATTCCATGTGATCTGTCTTTTCTGGTTTAGTTGTGACGGCCTGCTGTCATATGTTATGCCTCTGTGGCCATGAGATGTGTCAGCGAGACTGGCATTTTGTCACAAACTACTTTGATTTATTTCCTGTGAAACGTGGCTCAGGGGCGGTAATGAGAAGGAGTATCATGCGTTTATTTGTTTTATAACAAGTTGTCATGTTGGAGTTCATATGTGGCAGCGAATGATACTAGTTCAATTTGGGTGGTTTTTCAGAAGGCCTTCCACTCGTTTGACCCCTTCCTTTAATTGGCAAGATGCAAGTGCTGCTTTGGTCAAGTGCTGCTTTGGTTTTCCAGTTGAGCGGTGCTCTTCAATAGGTTGTCCTTTTGCATTGTCTTTGCTTTAGCATTTGTGTTACAAAAGAGAGACAGAGGTTAAATGTGTTTTTCCAAAGAAAACCAGATTTAACTTCATTCAATGTACTGCACATTCGAATGATAGAAATTTAACCTAGTTTAGGAAGGAAAAATGACCTTATTTGTGATTGACTGTCCAGGTTTTTTTATTACAGTACTTTGTCACCTTTTTTCTCTTTGCTTTTAAGTTGTTTGCTTGAGATTTGGTCCTTGGTACTTGCCTTGCAGTTTCTAATCCGCGAGAAGCAGTTGGTCGGATTTTTGTCTTGAAGTTCAAAAGTGTACAATCAAAACAGTCCTGTTATCTAAGTCATGAACAGTATCAGTGGAACACAATGGCACCATAGAACTCCATAAAAGAGTTCTTAGAGATCTTTAGAGGTGTCGAAAACAACCTGTACGATAACTAAATGGTTCACCTGATAGCAAATAACTACCCTGTGCTTTCTTTTCCGAAATGTGTCAGTGTGTTTTGTGGTTAATTGAGCAAATTGACATAGCACTTTTTATAAAAACGTGAACAGCAGACTTTATAAACTTTACAGCTGTATTGGGTCAGTACGTCCTGATTTTAGACTTACTCCCCTGATTGTTAAACTTCCTTTAATTTTTGACGGTCAGTGTGTGTGTGTGTGTGTGTGTGTGTGTCTGTGTGTGTCTGTGTGTGTGTGTGTGTGTGTGTGTGTGTGTGTGTGTGTGTGTGTGTGTCTGTGTAGAGGGTGGGGGCAGGGTTGCATTGAACACAGGTACTGTACAGTATATGTGGCGTGTATTGAATTTGAAATTCCTCAGATAAAGCACACTTAGATGTCATAATCAGAATTTGGATGTGTCCCCGTTGTGTACACAATTTATTAGCTCTGTTCAGAACTGGATGGAATTCAAGCTTGCACCACAGCTTCCTGTACCTTGGCAACCGCCACGGCTGTGGCTTTGGGAAGGTGTGGCATAGGGTGTTTGGGGAAGGTCCAAATTCCTCTCAGTGAGTGACTGCGTGGTTCTCCAGTATTTGTCCAATGTGAGAGGTTTGAGAACACTCCCTGAGTGGTTTTAAACCCTCTGTGGTATGGTGTGTGTGACAGCAAACCACAGAAGCCTGTTGAACCCCAGGTACCATGTTGGTGTAACAGAGAGCAATTGGCAAGGGGGGCACAAAACATATCTTAAAAAAACGTAATAAATATTATGTAGACACTGGGATATAAGTAGACAACTGGAGGTGCCCTGAGGTCAGTCTGGGGGTGCAGTGCACCCCTAAGCACCCCCATAGCGCCAGCCCTGGTGACTAGGTTCGCAAGCCAGACCAGACACCATTGAGGTGTTGCCTCATTAGCCAAAGCTAACACTCACATACAGCTAAAAAACCAGGTCTTGCTCCCATGCAGTTGTGCACGATGCTGACCCCTCTCAGATTTCCCAGGCATCCTCAGAACGTGGGTGACAGGGCTGACTGTTGGGCCAATCACGTGCCAGCGCGGCTCCGTGGGCCGCTGTTGCGAGCCGGAGCCTCCAACTTCTTGGTTCCCTTCCCAGTGTGAAGGGCGCGGAGTGCATGCAGGAGACGCCAGCAGCTGCGGTCTGACCTTTCGGCTCAAACGGGCCCGTGGCCTTCGGAGTTTGCTATCAAAACTGCTCTTCGTTTATGGTAAAAAGGAGGGATGTGGGCTGGTAACCTTAGCAGAAAAGAAGGAGAGAAAAGAAAACATACTCCAAAGTCAGGTGTGAATGTTGTTTAGGTCTAAACCAAACAGACCTAAAAGAGCGCTTTGATACGCTAATATGGCCTGTTTTTATCATTATTTTGTTATTTATTCACTTTCCACACAATTTTATCAAGGGCCATTTATTTTACCTGTCTTATATTTTACATTTCCTTATTCTTGTATACCGGTGTTTATTTACTGAAACAATATTGCTTAAGTGGCTTTACCAAAGGTGCAACAGCAACGCTATATCCTATCCTTGAACCTTCACCCTTCTGGTTGCAAATCTAAATCTCACTTTATCGGCATGGCCTGATATTCAGTCACCCCCTGCTGATACTGGCCTCCTTGTATCCCCTTTAAAAGCATGCTGGTTCAGAAAAAAACTTTTCCTTCTTTTCCTGTCTCGTTGGATCACAGCTGTGTAGCACTTAATAGCTGGTATTTCTCTGGACTAAGCATATCTTGCTTACTGTAAATTGTCAGTAAGTTTGAATGTAGCCAAGTTTGAATGTGTTAGGGGCTTACCCCCTTAATGCTGGTCACAAACCGCAGCGCATATTGCAATATCCGTGGTGGTATCAGTCAAATAAATAAATAAGTGTCTCTTTGTTCTATTTCAAATGTTGATGTCATTATTACAGCTTTGTTATGAAGTCATTTAGCATTACACTTCATCCGGGATGAGTGGCAGTGCGTGAGAAAGATGAAAGCAGGGCTTTATTTCCATAATGGCGTGTAATCGGGGGGGGGGGACTGATAAATCGAACGGACACAAAAGGATTCATCCAGCGCCCGGGAGACCCCCCAAGCCGAGCGTGTTCATTATCTGACGGGGCCGCTCACTCGTAACACGGCCTGCGTCGCATGCGATCCACGGGGTGTCCGCTCGACAGGCCTCGCTCTGATTGGCCGTAATAGGAGCCCCTACCCGGGCGGCTCTGCACGTGTCACCCCTCTTCATGAATGATGTCCGGTGGCTCTTGCCGTTCCCTTGCTCTGCTGCACATCCTTTTAAGGGGAGGCTGTCTTCCTGATTGTGTTTGCAGCGCCTTGCTGCACACGAGGACACACCAGCCAGCAGCTACTAATAGGCTGTAAATGAAAGCCTTTAAAGGCTTTTACATTAAGCAGTGTCCGATACTCAATCACATTCCACTTGATTCTGTGATTTTCCATTGGGAAGCTGATGTGTTGAAATTCTGTACTTTTCCACTGACAATCTGTAATTTTCCATTGAGATTATGTAATTTTCCACCATAAATGTGGAGGTTTCTCTCAGACACATCCTTGCTAGGCTAACCATTCACAGGGCACCGGTGTTTTCAGGGGAGTGGCAGTGTGAAGAGCCTAACGTCAGGTTCGTTATTTTTTTCGTCCCTTTCATGCCTCCTTCTCCTGCAAAGCGCGTGTTGTGTGTCAGCTACACAAACACCTTCCTTTTGGGAAATGTTACTTTGGAAACAGTACGCCGTGTGCTCGGTGGACGAGCGACAGACCGAACTCACGCAGAGAGAGAAAATTAAAGCGCGGCGCTGCAGATGTTTGCTCGGACACCGGAGTCATGCTTTATTAAAGTACCGCACACTCACAGCTACGAAAAAAGGAGAGAAAAATCTAAGTCGTTCTGTTTCTCCCCTGCCCTCCACAGAAGATAGATGAGGAGAATGAGGCCAACCTGCTGGCTGTGCTCACGGAGACCCTGGACAGCATCCCGGTGGACGAGGACGGCTTGCCTTCGTTCGAGGCCCTGGCAGATGGGGACGTGACCAATGCCAGCGGGCAGAGCTGTCCCTCCACGCCCGACGTTCCCCCACAGCCCCTGGAGGCGGAGGAGCCTTCTCTAGTAAGTCTGTAAACACCTGCTGAGATCCTCACCTCCTCCATCCAAACAACATATACTCTGTGGCCTGGATTCAACAACAATGCACTGTAGCCTTCAATTTACTTTACTGTCTTTTCCCTCTCATGTACACTTTTATGACAGGTCACTGACATAAACTAGAAACCATATAAAGACTGAAAAAAACAAACCCTTTCTAAAAAAAAATTCAAGAAATCCTTTAATTCTGAAATTTGGCTGAGTTCAAAGGAATTACATATTGTTAAATATATGTTAAATTCTAAAAGAAAGGTATACAATGAAAGACCCTTGGTGCTCATTCAAGCCCAAAACTGCAGAGGATTGGTGAAATTGCACGCCTGAATGTATACAGTGCGCTTGTCCATTCAATCCTCTATTGACAAAACCACTCAGCCCTGCTGTTTTTTTACGGTTGGGATGACCTGACCTTAAATATATCACTTTGTTTGTTGTGTCATTATTCATTTTACTCTATACTGGCCCGTCACAACTGACTTGTTAAACCCATGCGTGTCACATGTGTTTTATTAGTGTGTACATGGACGCAGCTGTTGTGATGACACAGGTTGCTTCTCTCTGAGGGGGGAGCAGAGCCTGCCTGCATCATACATTTATTTGGCTACTCGTAAGGTTGAACATGATTACCATGTACGCTGTGAAGATGGAGGCAAGCGACTGTCAGTCACTCACGGATAGAGAACGTTTAAGAACGCACACGCCTCCCTCACGCGCTTTGCTTTGTCTCCTGTTTACCTGCAGCTGAAGAAGCTCCTGCTGGCACCCGCCAACTCGCAGCTCAGCTATAATCAATACACAGGTGGCAAGGCGCAGAACCATGCAGCCGGCAGCCACCGGATCAGACCAGCATCTGCTGTCGCCAAGGTAGCCGCCCGCCGCGATGTTTACATGAAAGGCCCTGCGCGTTTGTTTAGCGTTTGTTTAGCGTTTGTTGTCGTCCCGGGCGTGATTGTTAACTACCGATTCCCCCCCGTTTCCTCCCTGGTGCCATATCGTTGTAACAAGAACCTACTGATTACCGCCAGGCTTCCGTGTTGCACATCAAGGCAGCAGCAAGCCAACGCTCTGTTCACTGTAACGTTTCGCTCATTTGAGGAGAGAGCTTCCAGCTGTGTAGTGAAAGTGATACCAATTGCTTAAAGCAAAAAAATTTTTTACTTAATCAGTTTCACCCAACAAGAAAGTACGCATGTTTCGTATGAGAGGCAGGTAATTATTAACTATGTCAATGAAAATCAAAATGGCTCTTTAGAAGTGGGAAAAAACCATGACCATTTTTGTTCAAGTTTACAGCACAGATTCATAATCTGGACTTTTTAAAAACTGTGCTAAGTACAATGATTGTTGAGTTGAAAGTTTAGTCATGTTCAGTTGGCACACTGTCACATTATTGCAGTGCAGCTGCAGACTCTGTGAGCTTGAAAAGGCTCCAACCTTTGATGATCCGATGATGTCATTTTCTTTCACAAACTGGAAAGTCTGTAGCCATACAAAAGCCATGATTATGAAATGTGATAGTGTAATACATTAAAATTATCACTTCCACCACTGCAGATATGATTTTGACTAATTCATTTCTGGGGAATCAAGAGTTCTTTCTGATGCTTTCTACTCTTTGATCCAACTCCATGCATAAAGCAAGTGTGGCTTTAAATGTTTCAATGCAGTGGAGATTTTAATTGAGGTTCTCACTCATTATTTTTACATCTTTAATTTTACATGTTAGTTTGTGAAGCTCAATATTCGCTAAATGTATTAAAGTAAAACACCTTCATCAAGTGTACAGTAGCAGTGCTCATTCTTCAGAAACAAGCTGACAACCTTTGCGCTTAAAGCCTCACCTTAACCATTACACCACAGCACAGCCCAAATTAATCTGAGTTAGCTTTGTTATGGCTGCCTGTTATAGCCTGACAACCATTAACACTGGTATTTTCGGTGCCCCTGTTTCCAGGCGGAGAATCCCTGGAGCAGCAAACAGCAGAACAGGGCGACCAGACGCCCCTGCGTGGAGCTGCTCAAGTACCTCACGTCCAGTGATGAGACCCTCCAGACCAAAGCACAGAGGAGCAGCAAAGACAAAAGCGGCGAGGCTTCCTCCTCCTCCTCATCCTCGCCGTCCTCCTCTTCCACCTCCTCGTACTCCTCCTCCTCCTCGTCCGCCTTCTCATCATCACCCTCGTCCTCCTCCTCGTCCTCATCCTCCTCCAAGAAGAAGCTGTCCTCGGCGCAGCAGCACCACCAGCGAGGTGAGGTCCGGCGTGCAGACGGGTGTGGTTTGGCCGGAGTGGGGGCTGGGAAACGGACAGGTTGCCCCCACAGGGCCGGAGTTGAGGGCCGCTCTGAGCCCATGTTACCAGCCTGCAGGGACAGCCACAGCTGCACCAAATTAGAACACAGGTCCAGTGAAAAAGCAAGTCCACCAGGTTGGCCGCCGGCCCCGGCAGCTGCTAGGTTCATTACATATATGCATTCATACTCTCTCCCCCCTAGAGATATGAATCCAACGGGCAGCTGTGGGCGTTGCCTTGAGGCGGACCGTGTGTTGGTTAGAAAGCACTCGGGCAATGCTGTGGACAGCAGGGAGATGCACAGACACGTCACAGTGACCATTAGAAAAAGACAGGAGCCAGGCTACCCCTCTCATTGGCCCCAGCAGATGCCAACCTCTTACCAGAGTCAACACAGCCGAAACCATTTCACATCCCTCTCAAATGGTGAGCCTCCAAGCCAGGGTGGAGTTGAGATGGACCGACTTGTGTCGCCCGCCAGTGGCTGGGGCAGCATGCAGTCCGAAGGGCCCGATCTCAAGCTCACGCTGCCCGAAGTGCTCGGTGCAGACTGCTGGGATAGTGAGCCAGGCCAGGAGTCAGAGCTGGGATGCTCAGAAGGCTCCGTGGACCAAGTGGGCTGTGGCGAGTGGGGTTTTTGCGATGATGTCATGGGCAGCCCCGCGCCATTCTCACTGGGCTCCTTGAGCCCCCTTTTCCCAGCCTCTGTTATCTCATTAGGTGACCTCCCCCCCTCCGTCACACAAGAGCAGCACCCACACAGGCAGGCACTCTCCAAGCACCCCGACGACCAGGTCCTCCCACTGTTAGGTAATCATCACAGAATCTCTGCCCTCTCTCCCCTGCCCCACCGCCCCCCCCCCAACCCCTCCTCTCTTGCTTTAACCACGTCTTCATTTGACTCCATACTAACCCCCTTTGCTAATCTGACTTTAACGATCACTTTGAAAACAGTCAGCCAACTGTACCTCGTATTCATGTAGACAGCAGCTTTCCTAAAAAGCCTGCGAAGAAGCAAGACACAGCCCTTGCACACAGATCAGTCCCTGAAGAATACATTTAAGGGGCCGAGGGGGCTTTTACGTCAGGTTACATTAATTAATACTCAGTCTGCCACTTTCGGACTAGATTAAGCTGAATGTTTGTATGTGTGAGAAGCCTCAGAGTGGTGGTGGAGCGACATAGCTGTTTAATTGAGATGCATTCCTTAGCTAAGCTTGTCAATGATCAGAGCCTCTGGCAAAAGCACAAGCTTGCTTGATTCTTCTTTCTTGCTCTTCTTGTTCTTCTTCTGTGTTTGGTTTTCTGCATGTGGAATAATGTCTCGCCTGGTGTTGCGGACTTTATTGCTTGTGTTTTTTTCTGTTCTTTTTCTTTCCTTCTTTTGGTATTTTCTGTTTGAGTTGGTTAGTCTAGAAAAAAACCATGAAACGGAACACATGTGTCATCATTTCATTCCAAAAAAAGAACAAAAAAGGGGTCTAGGTGTAGAATCCACTGTCTTTAAAGGACTATGGAAAACATTTAACCCCCTGGGTTGGGTTTGCGACAAAAAAAATGCTGTTTATGATCACAACTGAGACTGAAATGTAGATGTGAATTTGGAATCTTGCAAGTTCAGTGTGATCTAGTTAAATAAATAATTTCCCATCCTCCTTTGTGTTCTACAGCCAAACCAACCACCTTGCCACTTCCTTTGACCCCAGAGTCTCCAAAGTAAGTGAGAGATTTTTATAGAGAAACAAAACATAACCCCAAAAAAGCAACAAAGAGGCATTTTATCCCTTTCATTTCCATTTAAATAATCATTAAAATCATTATAACCATCGCTCTACTCCACCGTAGGTAAATGTGTACCTTTTGTGTTTCAGTGACCACAAGGAATCACCGTTTGAGAACAAAACCATTGAGCGCGCATTGAGTGTGGAGCTGTCTGGGACTCCAGGTAAGAGGATATGCTCAAAAATAACTGGGCAATAATGTAGCATAGCAGCTAGGGAGCTGACCTTGCAACCAGAAGGTTGCTCACTTGACTGCTGAGCACTGCTGTTTTACTTCTGAGGGAGACACTCAATCTGGATTGCCTTAGTAAGTGTACAACCTACTATATGTCACACAGAATAAGGGCTTATTTAGTAGGCAAATAAATAATGCAATGATGTTAATATAGTGTTGCCATCTGATTGTCTTCCCATGATTGTCTTCCCATAGAAAAGGTAATCGGCAGAAAAATGTTTTGCATTGAACAATGGAGTTTGACAAATCAGCTCACTATATTGATTAAGATAGCTAGGGCTCTTTGACTTTGGCATGCAACCTAAAGTCTTGTTTATTTTGCAAAAGGCCCAAGGTTTGAGGTGAAGGAAAACTCGGTGGAGATCCATATGCCTCCAAACTGATTAGATCCTTAGAATGCCGGAGACCTCCTGAGGAGTTCGTCAGAGGGGTTTTGTGCAGTCTTGTCTAGATCCTAATTTTCTCTGACTGCAATGCTTGCATGCCCAGTACATTGCAGACGAAGTGATGAAGCATTATTTTTGAATTAATTGGGTTTGTTCTGCCCAGTTTTACTGATATCATCTGCACCTCCGTAAACAATATGGCTATTTGAATAGAACACAAAGGTAGTTTCCAATGTCTAGCCTAATATTTATGTTAATTGTGCCATCTTCTAAATGAGGTCAGTGCAGAAGGCGGTATAATTAGTTGTGGAAGTAGTGCTGTTATTATTTTTTAATTAATTACAAGTGTCAGTGGAAGCTATAGGTGAAGGTAATTAAACCTAAATGACAAAAATGGCAGCTGACGCTAAAACTGTGGGCTTCAGCAGTTCTCTTCTCTGCATTAATTATACTGGATTTATTTCAGGTCAAGACTTTTTACTCTTAATGGCTGGCAGGAAGTGAACAATTTGCTTTTAAGTGACTACCAGGAATGAGCCTGTGAAGTGTGCATCCATATTTTTCTCAAACCAATGTCCCACCTGCCAAATAGCTGAAGGCAGTTTACGTGAGTGCTGGTTAGTTCGGTGGGTTTAATCAGTGTTTTTGAAAACCAGTTTGGATGCAGGAATGGAAGGCCAGGAAGCTTGTGACTGCTGTTCCAGGTTTCACTTGACCTGACATGAGTTTAGATTGAACTTTGTGCACGTCATGTTTGTGCTTGCGGTGACGTAGGTGTGTGTGTGTGTGTGTGTGTATTTGTGTGTGTGTGTGTGTGTGTGTGTGTGTGTGTGCACATGGTTGTACATATGTGTTCATATCCGTATGTGTTTTTGCTTGGTGTCCATACGTGCCAGTGTGTGTGTGAGTGTGTGTGTGGGTACAGCTGGAGGTCTAGAAAGCAGCAGGGACACTCAGGTCAGCATTAGGGGCAGGTTCAACTTTAATCAGAACCTGTTAATATGTCCTCAGCTTTACTGCTGGGGGTTGGCCCCTTGCCTGAGACAAAATCCAAAGCACAAATACGCAGCATTCCACTGGCAGCAGAAACCCTTGCATTGAATCCCTGATTTATCCATTGTTCATAAGGCTATATCCTGATGCTCTGTCTTATCTAGGGTTATAGTATAGCATCCTATGAAGAAGGCATTTCCAAAGGAAGAAACATGGAGAAGAAGTCTATAAAAATTTTCTAAAGAATTGGAGGGTAAGGGGGTCATCCGCTTGCTGTGAGTTAATATGTCCTGAAGGGACAGGTTTAGGTTATCCAGCTGAAATCTGCTTCATCTGAGATTAAATTGCTTTAATTGTTAACTAGATGTTAGGGTGGAAGGGGGCGGGGTGGGGTCAGGCACTTGCTGTAATAAATAAGTGCCTTCCGTATGTTCATGGAAATTTCCACTATGGCTCTTCTGTCAGTATATGGAATGTTCAGTCATTTTAATTGCCCAAGTGAATTGATCGTTAATATCTTAGTTTTATCTGTTCGATGTAGTTTCCGCTTTGAAATGAAGCCATATTTAAAAAAAAAAAAAAAAAGTGTTGGTGAGATACAGTGTAGATGGTGTGCTTCTTATTTTCCTTGAAAGACTGAAATGAAGAAAATCCTTGTTGATTACTCATGACAGAAGTCTCTCTTGAGTGAATGTTTTTCTTTTGTCATCAAGGAGAGATCACGTCCCTTCCGGCTCATTCTTAGAGTAGAATAGAACAGCTTATCCACAGTTGTGGAAATTTCTCTTTGGATTCTCCTCATACATATTAATGCTTTAAAATATAAAAACTAAAGACATTGAGCTAGACAGACGCAGATAAGCATGAAGTGTTGCACACAGGACTATTGCACACGTAATGCAAATATACACATTAGTATTGTATATAGACTACTTCATCAATACCTGTCCTGGTCTCACACCTTGTGCTAGGCTGTTCACATGGCCTTGGTGGAAGAGCTGATGCATTTTTTTTGTCCCCAGGTGCATGGGGGGGGGGGGGGGGGGGTCATGTAGCCATAACTGGTGCATAGTTGTAAAGTTGTACCAGCCGCAGCAGTTATTAGCATTAGAACCCCTCCCAAAACTGCATGGGCATTGGTTCCAAAGTGCTGTGGAAACAAGGCTGATGCTTTACCCATGTGCTACTATGCTGACAGGTTCACTGTACACTGTGATTATGGTTTTGTCATGAAACTGAGGAGAACTGTGTAGAGCTGTTTTGCCACTGAGATGAACAGAACTGAGAAAGTGATTTGTGATTAGCATTAAATTTAGAAAAGGGAAAATGTATATTATGACTGTTTTTTTGTTTAGTTTTGGATAGCTTTGGCTCAGGCTCTTAAGTTTATTTCGGTTGTTTCATCACCATAAAGGCTTGTTTGAGTCCTGTTTGCACCGGTTGCATTTCCAGGGGAAAAAACCGAAGTTCCTTGGCAGAACTTTCTGCCCCTTCTTGTCAGAACGTGTTTCACTCATGCAGTCCTAAAGAGAGCTGGCTGTGAAGGCCAGTGAAACCAGAGCTGTCCATCTGACTCTGTCTCATCCAGACGAGGCTGAGTGTGGACGTGTCCACACACACAGAAACCATGCGTTGCTATTCGCCAAGAGGCCTTTGCACTGAAAAACAGCGGAATGCACAGTACTCAAACACCGAGGTCTCTGAGCGCGTTGATGAGTGGAGTGTATTAAAGCATTAACGGTGCCGTTAAAGGCTCCCCCCGGGGCCCCCGCGCGCACCGGCCATCTGTCTCGGCATAAATCCGTCAGGATTGGCGAGGTTCACCACCGAGGTGAAGCAGCGGGGTTCTCCTTCAGTCACGCGGTTTTCATTACGACTTTAATGGCATTATCACAGATTGGCTGTGGCATAGAAATCCATTCCCACACTCTGATAAAATATTTTTAAAAAATCCTTGAGTGGAAAGGATTGGAAAATCATATCCATTGGATTAATGTCAAACAAATGTTTATTTTGAGTCCAGGCTGTTGGCCACGTTCCAGGGCATGTTAGACCCTTTGAAAGATGTAGAATTATCTGCGATCACAGCAGAGCTACCTGTACAGTCCTCTACTGCTAATTCAGATTTATGGTAGCGTGGGGATTTGCCAAAGTGGAGCAGCACAGCCATGCAGTACTAATTAATCAGTCAAGATTGCAATAAAAGATAGATTACAATCTGAGTGAGGAAAAAGTGAATATTGTAATCAACCTTGCATGCCTTGTGTGTCAGGTCCCATGCTTGCTGCGGAGGGGGGGGGGGTGTGAATTAATGTAGTAAGTCTTCTTGTTTTATCGATCTGCAGGTCTGACACCACCTACCACACCTCCTCACAAAGCCAGTCAAGAGAGTCCTTTCAAAGCTTCGATCAAAACAAAGGCTTCCTCGTGCAGCTCCGGGGCCCTTGCCAGCAAGAGGGCGGGGTGCGGCGACCCCGCCCCCTGCCTCCTGCCCGCCAACCCCGCAAAGAAGGGCCCCCAGCAGACTGAGCTGTATGCCCAGCTGAGCAAGATGTCAGCCCTACCCCTGGGGGGCCAGGAGGAGCGTAGGGGCAAGCGGCCCGCCCCACGCCTGTTTGGCGACCACGACTACTGCCAGTCCTCAAGCACAAAACGAGACGTCTCCACGGCGGCCGCCCCGGGCCGCTCCGAGCTCAGGCGTGCGGAATGCAGGGATCCCGCCGTGGCACCTTCTTCCTCTTCCTCCTCCTCCTCTTCCTTGGGCCGCCCGTTTTCGAGGGCAGAGCCGGAGCTGAAAGGCAGCAAAGAGGGCGGGCCCCAGAATCACTCCTCCCACTCCAGGAAGATGCTCCGTGACCAGGAAATCAGGGCGGAGCTTAACAAGCACTTTGGCCTCCCCAAGGAAGCCATCTACAAGGAGGAGAAGGTGGAGCCCACCCCACCACTGCAGGACAGCCACTCGGATGACGAGTATTACTGCAAGCTGCCTGGCTACTTGAACCCGGGTCTGCCCCTGGAGGGGGTCCTGGAGGACAGTGAGGAGGAGAGTGACAGATTCCTGTTCCCCTGGGAGGGGTCCCACCCAGACCTGCTGTTCGAGGGCTCCCCGTCCTGCTCCCTGTCCAGCTGCTCACCCTCGCGGGGCTCCGTCTCCCCCCCGAAATCCCGCCTCTCCCCCCAGCACTTCCGCTGGCCCCGGTCGGGCTCCCGGTCGCGCTCCAAACCCGGGTCTCACCGCCAAGGCCGGCGCTCCTACTCGCGGTCGCCTCGGTCGCGGTCCAGGTCTCCCTACAGCCGCTCATCCTCACGGTAAGACCGCAGTGCCGCAGCAGGTGTCTTCACTCGCGTCACTGTGCGCCGAAACAAAGGCAGGCTGAAGGGAGATTAGCATAGCATAGCGCATGAGCAGCATGAATCAAACGTCCCTCTTAGCTGCCAGGTTTCTCTTTAAGTCTGGACATTTGCATGTGCAGAATGGAGTGCAGTAAATATAACTACACTTCAACAACAATATAACTCGCTATTGGGTGTAGAATTACTGCAAGTGGAAAAATCATAGACATAAACCACAATTACTGTTTGCAGATAGTGAGATGGATTTCTGCCCTCACACTATGGCTTGGCTGTATTGGCTATTGGCTCAACCCTCCTCCTCTTCTGCAATATGATGATAAATAATATGAAACTTCCATCTAGAACCTTCGCCTTGCCTCAGAAGTGAGGAATGTTTGAATAGCTCCAATTAGCTGCAAAAATATAAATCAGAAACCTAAGATTCAAGGTGTACTCATCACAAATTACCTTGTGCCCCCCTCCTGCACCGTCATATGCTAATATTTACACTGCGCTTGTTTCAAAGGAGTGTTAAATCAATTGTAAATCTAATGCAGGTAGGCTGGAAAAAAGGAAGCCTGTTTCCTACAGTGTTTATTAACTGGTTGTCTGCTCATGTCCTCTGGAGTTGGTTGAACAGCAATGCGATGCAAAGGAATGATTACATTTGAACTTTTTGCTCGGTGAAAGGCACCGTGTGTGCTCAGCCCTCCCACGGGGCATTTATGACTTTGTAATACACAGCCCCCGAACAGCGATCTGACACGAGAGCGTCTTGTGAAATCGAATACCTGGAGTAATCCTGTTGTTCTTGCGCCTCCGATCCCCCCTGCTTATCGCGGGGAGACCTCCGCTAACAGCCGAAAGTCAAAGGGTTCATTTCTGGGTCGTTTCGGTGGTGTTTAATTAATACCTCTGACTTAATTAGAAGTTAGAGCGACGCAGATCAAGGAGTTTGAATCCGTCTGCGTTTTAATTAATTCCTTAATTTATTTATTTCAGTTTAGGCAGATTGGTCGGAGGCACCCTCCAAGCGCCGCTCTCCTTTTAAAAGCAACCCCGCCGAAGTTCTGAAATCTGCCTTCTAAAACATCTCCAGCTCACGCTGACAGTAGGAGCGCTCCCTTGAAGAGCTCAGCTGAGCTCGAGTGCCCTGCTGAGAAGATGAGCCTCAGATTAGCGCAACACAGACTGCCTTCACTCCTGCTGGATCATTCAGTCACCTCTTGAACGGAGGCAGTTAGCGTGAATGCTAAGTTTAGTTTCCTTAGACCTGAATTAGCACGTTGTTATTTTTATGCCGGTGTGATGGTTGTGCATTATTTTTCCACACTGAAATCATCGCGTGTTGACTTATTGACAGCGTTGGCTTTGTTCCCAGGTTTTCGTTCCATGTGCTTACAAACGCAATGCCGTGTGCAATTGCCTACTGCAATAACTGCCCCGTGGAAATCAATATTTATTCATATGAACAATAATAATCAGCAACTGATGACTTACGCATTCGGCGGATGAGAGACCGTACACTTGGCTACACAATTTTAGGTAATATCTCGAGGAGTGGAATTAGAATTGAATTGGAATTGATTGAGCAGAATTTCCATTTGATGGAAAGACGTATTGGGGGGTGGGGGGGTGGAAGTGGAACTAACCCGAGTGATCCTGGGTGGATTTAACACTGGTGCTGAAGAGCAGTCCTGCCCCCTTCAAGTGATTTTTCCACAGCGCCCTTACAGATGTTTGTTGGCTTGCTTCCTTCCCTGAGTCCTTTTTTAATACCCTCCATGAAAAGGCCAGCTGCAGATGATTCTGGACTGGAAGCACCTGATGTATCAGTAAAGATGGAGCGCTGCAGTTTTTTCCTCTAGAGCTCTGAATGCCATCAGTGAGAGAAGAGGCAGGGCAATATAAGTTTCATTCATTGGATAAAAAAACTAGCCTAGAAATTGAGCGTGGCGGTGTTTGAAGAAATGTCTTCGTGGAGGTGTGGCACTAGCGCATTCTTTACGCCACAAAGATTTTGGGAGTCTTCAGCCAAAAGACAGAAACATGAGACTGTTATAGGGACCCTGTTCACAAAGGTCCTCAGTGACCCTTGTGTATTGTTATAAAGCATTATGCAGCCTTCGCAGCAACTGCATAGCACTCTATTGTCCTTAACATAACCGTTCACAAATGCACATGCTACCTGCAGTGGATAATGGGTGGCAGCTGTCATAATACATGATGTCTGCTGTCAGGTTGGATTCTTTTTTTATTCAGACACTGTACAATGGGCTTCAAGTGAAATGTTAGCAGAGCCTCTTTAAGCATCTGACAGTTAAATTCTTCACTTGTTCACATGAAACATGAACTAAAGGCACCTGTCTGAATGCTCCAACCCTGTGATGGTATGATGAGTATTATGATTGGCTCTGAGGTGTGTGTGTGAGTAACGCTTGCTGTGATTCGTCTTACTCAGGAGTCGTCACTACGGGGATTCTGGCAGTTGCAGGGCCAGGACTCACAGGAGCCCCCACACGCTTTCCCGATCCCAGTCTCCATCCCCCTCCACCCGGAGACCAAGGTAAATGCCCCCAACTGCCTATTGCGTGGCTCTCACCTGCAGCAGGTTCTCACCTCATTATGAGCACAGTCTTGCTCTGTGGTGTCAGGAGTGGTGCCACGCCAGCTAAGCACTAACTTCGAGCAGGAGTGTCTTTATGCGCGTAGCTTGGACCGGCCCCCGTCAGAGAAGAGAATGTCCAGTCACACATGGCATGGAACCAGCGAAAAAGACCGACAACGGTGAACGCCGAGTGGCAAAGGCGGCCACAAGCCACCCTCGTGAATGAGTCACCGGGCCTGACGGAGCCCAGACGCGACGAATTGGCAAAATGAGGGAAATTATGTAAAGCCGCAGTAAGCTGTAAACTCTAAACCCTGGCAGCTCGATGCCGGCGACACTGAAATGCATCCCTCTTCCTTTTTGGATCGTGTGTCTGTGTGTACGCGCGATTCATCAGTTGTGACACTCGAACGCCTGAACACCAAAGTAAATGTTCCCTCTATGTCCACGTTTTCTCACTCTGCACTGACTGAATTTCTATTCTTGGACTGCTTTACACCAGGGACAGCAGGGATAACATATGTATGTATACACACATATTGTATCTACATAAACACACTATATGTATGCAAGCAGAGTGGTGGCCTCCTCTCCTATATATAAAAAAAAAAAAAAACACAGGGGTGTTTCACATGACCATCAGCACCTGTCTTAACAGCCAAGGCAAAAATTATACTTTCACAGAGAGCCCCTAGGTAATCCCTGACTTTCCTCCTGGATTCAGCACTAAGCGGAAACTAATGGTGCGTGTGTTAGTGCTGACGGTGACGGCTGTCCAAATGAGCGCTCTGCAGCCCCATGAGAGCCGTAACCTTTAGGATGGGGAAACATCCTGTCCGTGCCTTTCACACGGCCGGATCCTGAGGGAAATGGGGAGATGTCTAAGGTTTCGCAGAGGTCATCTGACTTTTGGCATGCTTATGTAAGCGTGTATATGGTAAGGGTATGCTGCGTGTGTGTGTGTGTGTGTGTGGGTGTGTGAGTGCAAGTGTGTGTGCACGTGTGTATGGTGTGTGTGTGTATTGTGTGTGTGAGTGTGTGTGTGAGTGTTTGTGTGTGTGTGCGCATGTGTGTGGAGTTTGTGTGTGTGTGCGTGTGTGTGTGTTTGTGTGAGTGTGTGTGTGTGTGTGTGAGTGTATGGTATATGGTGTATGGTGTGTGTGCGTGTACGTGTGCGTGTACGTGTGCGTGTGCGTGTGTGTGTGTGTGTGTGTGTGAGTGTATGGTATATGGTGTATGGTGTGTGTGTGTATGGTGTGGTGTTTGAGTGTGTATGCATGCGCAGGGCGCTGGAGACACATTGTGTAACATGGCTCCCTCCCACCCCCACAGGTATGACAGCTACGAGGAATACCAGCACGAGCGGCTGAAGAGGGAGGAGTACCGCAGAGACTATGAGAAGAGGGAGTTCGAGAGGGCCGAGCAGAGAGAGAGGCAGAGGCAAAAAGCAATAGTGAGTACAGGCGTTACTGTAACCAGGGACTTCTCCTTCAGAGCGATCAGGCATTTACTTATCCCACGGCTGTCTCTCTCTCTCTCTCTCTCTCTCTCTCTCTCTCTCTCTCTCTCTCCGGCACATTGTCTCCTTTGACTGACAGCCAAAAGCCCAAATCTGCAAGTGCCCTTTTCAGAGAGTGAGCACATGCAAAGTTTGCCATTGAATTATTCAAACGACACATTTCCCTTTATCTTAAGGCTGTATGTTTTAATGCTGAGGTATCCAGAAACCAGTGGCATCCGGTGGTGTTAGTGCCCTTGTGGAGAAAAAAACGTTGAGGAAATGCAACAGCAGCATCAGAGGAGCTTATTGAAAGGATACCTTTTTAGAAGGAAACATTAAATAAGAGGAAAGTGTTTGATAACCATCTTCTGGTTTCTTGGCATATTTAACACAGGGGCCTTCAGCGAAAAATGCTGAGGTGAAGTGAGTCTATTAATTTATTATTTATCAGACATCTGAATCACAACCGTTAAATTGGAAAACACTTTCAATTTGAGTTGATGGCAAGAAACCAACAGAATAATTTGCTATCATCATATCACACTTTAAAAAAGGATTAGGTGGTGTGCTTGTTTTCCTTCAGTCTGGGTTGCTGAATCCTTTGAGAAGAGGTGCATCTTGTCCCCACAGGTCCCTGTTTTAAATGCTACCTGAGTAGACACACACCAGCCATGGCAAACAGATGAATGGATTAGCAGAAAATGTTAGTGGTCAAATATCCCACTGTGGCTAATCGGCGGACCATGTTACTCTGCTCAGAATGTACAACCGCAGCCCGCGCAGAGAAAGCAATATTTTTCCATTGACATTTCCTCATGACCTTATTGTCTGATGTGGCTGCAGGAACACTGTGTTTTTTCTTCCCGTCAGCTTGTTCTGTTGTTGTTCTGTGCCAAAAGCCTTCGTGTTCTCTGAGCATTTCCCGTTTATTTATTTCATTTCCTTTTTTCCCCCGCTGTTTGTGGCGACCTTGCGACCTCCCACAAAAAACAGGGGCCCGGCCCCCCAACATGCCACCCCCCCAGAGACTGTCCACCCAAAAATCAAACAGCCCCCTGGCCTCATCCAAATGAAGCGGGAGGAAGGGTGGAGAAGCGAGTGTGTGGTGGAGTGTATGTGTGTGTGGGGGGGTGAGGGGTTTACCTTTCGTTTTTTTGCTAGACCCTTGGGGGGGGAATGGGAGTGAGCCAATCCCTTTGAAATGTTTCTTTTTTTTTTTTCCGGAGTGGGCTTTCTTCAGAGCGTCTTAGATGAGTCACGGCCGCGTGGTACTCTTGACTGTTTAAAGCGTGCCCAGCAGTGGTCTCTCCCTGAACCACACAGCGCGGGGCCAGCGTTAGGTGAACTTGGGGGGGGGGGGGCTTGGGGGGATTTTTTTTTCCCCTGCCATTTCAAAGGAAGATCCAGGCCACCTCTGTGTATGGGCTTATCTAAAGCGGCTTTCATCTGCGGCGAGAGTAGGAGTTTAATACATCCAAACAAATAGCAGGCTAAGAAAGACACCCCGAGAATTATTATCCTGCAGTGTGTCATAGTGGCAAGTGTGCCAGAAGGTAGTAGGTTCAAACCCCAGGGTGGGGCAATGCTGTTTGACCCCTGATTGAGGCACTTATTCTACACTGCTCTGGAAAACATCCAGCTACATAGATAAATCGTATGTAAAATACATCTTGCGTATGCATGTCCACTAAGCAGGTGTATAACGCGTGTTTGAGGACATCTTTGCCTAACTCCCACTGTGTCTTCTTCAACCACCAGGAGGAGAGGCGGGTGGTGTACATCGGGAGACTGCGAGCCGACATCACCCGGACAGAACTCAAGCGGCGCTTCGAGGTCTTTGGCGAGATCGAGGAGTGCACCGTGAACCTGAGAGACGACGGGTGAGGAGGGGAATGACAGAGACGAATACACCTCTCTCCACCAGAGAGTCTTCCCACTCCATGCATTCACAATGACTAGTAATAAAGGTCTGCGGGAAAGCTGTCGCTCAGGGCTGTTTTGTTCAGAGGAGGGATGGGGAGTTGGAGGCCGGTGCTTTAGGAATCTGACTGCATCTCTCATTGTTAAGGAGCAGAACTTACAACACCATACAGCTCGTTTAAAAGAGTCACATTACCCAAGCAGTCTATGCAGGTGCTGATAATATTTAGTCTGCGTAATCTTATTGTGCAACAGCGATAAAAAAAAGTGTCATGTCACAACAGATCACATTTTTGCCATTTACAGCCTTGCACTGCTTTATTTTTACACGAGAGGCCTTCTGGGGATGTTTCCAGCACCAATGGTCTGATGTGTCTTTTTCTGCCGGTCGCCAGGGACAATTTCGGCTTCATCACGTACCGCTACACCTGTGATGCCGTCGCGGCTCTGGAAAATGGACATACCTTGCGCAGGTCCAAAGAGCCCAAATTCGAGCTGTGCTTCGGCGGACGCAAACAGTTCTGCAAATCAACCTACACAGACTTGGGTAAGGAGCCTTTTTAAATTTTATCATTTTACCGATTCCTACTTCACCATAGCCATATTTCAAGAGCTGGCCACAGGGAAAATAAGCATAAGGTAATGGAGGTGTGGTAGGGACAGTCTGTTCCAGATAATGATGTTAAAAATGACTGCAAAGTTCTCAAGTTGGAGAGTAGGTGGACTTGCAGTGGAAGAGCCATCTTCATAGCCTCAGAAGAACAGGCAGGGCTCAGGGGATCACTGTGGTGTTGCACAGCCTCCGAAAGTACACCATGGTCCCCCATTTGGAGGTGTCATCGAGAAGCGAAGCGAGCCATCCGTCTGTATTTTCACACATAATAAATATTACAGTCGAGTGAAATTGTCTTTCGTCTTCAGAGAAAGCACGTCCGCGCCACGCCTTACCATCAATACCCTTTCACCCACATGTATATTTCATGTGATGGTTTGAGATGAAAAATATAAGGCTGGAGGCCAAGGTCAAATCCCATCACCCCCCCCCCCCCCTTCTCCAGAGAGGGGGAGAAATCCAGCTGTTGCCATGCTGAGTAGAAACATGACCTTGCCGTAACCCCTACCAGCAGCCTATGACCGGGGGCGGGTGTTGAGTAGCACAGCTGCAATGTGATTGGTCACCATAAGAACTTTTCTTTCCTTCTTTCTGCCCTCCAGAAATGCCACTATATAACAGACAGTCCGTATAGACTGTATATGAAAAAGGATGGCTTTGAAATGAAGTGCATGGATAAATATAGTTCCCTGTGAAGCCTGCACAGATCCACTGTAGAAGCAGGGGCTTCACTTGCGGATCAGAATGGCAAAACCAAACCACTAACCCTTGGGCACAGGGTCTAGTAGTCTTACCCTCACGCCACATTTCTCTTATCCATAGCCCAATTGTTTTTCAGTTTAATGTCACATATATGAATGGTCTTTGTACTTTATTGAATGACAGTACTCAAATAACCCATTACCATATGAAAGAGCATATGATGCCAGTGAGAACAGTGGAATCTGGGCATTGGGTGGCAGGACTGCTGCTATACCCTTAAGCAAGACGCTCTGCCTCAATTGCTCCACTGTAAAAAAAAAAAAAACTTCTGCTCTGTAAGATACATATTACATTTGTAATTGAAATGCATTTTAGGGGCATATCCATTAACCTTAAGGCTTTCAAATATTATTAGCCTCTTCTGTCGGCTTGAAAATAGCTGCTCAGTTTTGATGCTCAATTTATAAGCACATGGCAGGCTCCCTAAGAGTGGAATCTCCTGAACCCTCCCGGAAGATTTAGAATGAAGAGGAAATTGTTACTTTTATGTGAACTGACGTGCCACGCAGTCTTGGGTTTCTCCTCGTTTTCTCCCCGCTTTGTGATGTCATAAATAAAGTAATGATACTTGTGCGCAAAAATGTATTCAGATTTATCAGCTACTGCTGTAAAAACCTTCATGTCGCTGTGACAGAGATATGAGATGGCTCCTTCAAAAATCGGTGGGAATGGAAAATACTAATACTAATAATAGCGTTATAGTGCACATGTGTGCAAATATACAAAGTTAATACGAATTATAGGACATAGGCAAAAATTGAATTTAAGCATTATTTCTTCATTAGTTTTTGTGATTATTACATCACCATTTTAAATTATTATTACATGATTATTTTATAGCATTATTAATATTAGTAGTGATGGTATTTGCAGGATGTCTGCCTATAAAGAAGGAAGGAACATGAAGTGCATGTTTAACCAAAGTTCCCAGACTCATAATGCTGCTAATATAGAGCATATAATAAGAGCACAGGTGAGCTGCAGGTTATCCTCTCTGTAGTCTGTGCAAAGCCAGATAAGAGGTAAAGAGAGTGGCGTACACAGTTTTGTCTGCTCTTTTGCTCCTCTCCTTCTTCCCCCCTTACTTTATGCGAGTTGCCAGCGCAGTGTCCGTTAGCGGCTGGCAGCGTGGCGGCGCGTTGGTCATTCCTCGAGGCGCGCCGCATGACACTGTCCGCCCCTTGGCCGTGGAATTGGATCGCGGCCGGCTTCTCTCCCGCCCGCTGCGGTCAGCCCTGCGGCCCGCGCACTCCCGAGCGTGCCGCTACCTGCGCGGGGGCCCGTTTACGGAGCCGCCTGCTGGAGCAGATAAGGCAGCTCCTCCTTTTTTATTATTATCGCACATCAAAACGCACGCCTCGGGTCGGCGGCTTCGGCCGGCGTCGGGAAGGTTTATTTTCCGAGCGCTGCACGTGAGTCTGCGTCGTCTGAAGTCCCGGACCGGCGAGAGCACTCGCGGCGCAGTTGTGGCACCGTAAATCCTTCTCCAGTTTCAACCTAGTTCTGCACTTTATGGCCGTTGTGTCACTTGTCCCAGATCCGCAGTGGCATTACATTACATTATATTACAGCTGCTTAGCAGACGCTCTTATCAAAGCAATTTGGGTTGAGTACCTTGCCCAAGGGTACAAAGACAGTGCCCTACTGGGGAATTAAACCAGCAACCTTAGGGTTACAGGCCCTGTTCCTTCCCACTGTACTATACTGCTGCATTGATCTACGGTACTGATCTTTGCTTTTCTACAAGTTCAGAAGCTAAAGCCCTATCGGTTATTGCTCTAGGGCTGTCACGGCATTAAACTGGTGGCTGGACACTTAATTCTAACTATAGCCTCTTATCCTGGCATCTTGCCACAGAGTGTCTCACGACAGTGTAGTCTAATGTGTCGCAGCTGAGGTGAAGGCCCAAACTCATTCCAGCCTTAGCACGTGAGCGCTGTTTTCTTATTAACAAAATATTTTTGTCAAACCCATAACACCGGGTAAGATATATAAATTATATCTAGCTATGGCTTCCATTCATGAAGTTCTCATTGAGGTTACATTGAATCTGAAGTTCAAACTAACATTCAGCCATGTCAGGCTATTGCACTCAGGAGTCTTAGAAATAAAAAATTTAAAAATTTAGGAAAGGAAAGTCCTCTTTAAATAGTTGCCAGCAAAATGATCATAAACTGATGGCATGTGCACACTTAATCAGAGCAGAAAGGGCAGAGTCCCCCCACGTTGGGGTAAACGCTGCCGGTGACGCGGCAGGAAGCTGAACGTGAACACTTTCTCTAACGCTAGCGCTAACAGCCGGCTGTGTTTGTATGTGATTCCAGACTCCCACTCTGACGACTTCGACCCGGCCTCCACCAAGAGCAAGTACGACTCCATGGATTTCGACAGCCTGCTGAGGGAAGCCCAGAGGAGCCTGCGGAGGTAACGAACGCACCTCCAGCCGTCTGCCAAGGGGAGGCGCCATACCTCACTCCGCCGCGTACGTGTCCGTCCGCTGGGAGACCGCCGGAAAGCTCCAACGCCCTGCGCACCAGAAAAAAAAAACGAAACAACAAATAAAAACAGGAGGAATGAGAACAAAGACAAAAGTTTACAGGAACCAAGCTGCCCGGAGGGTGGAGAGGTGCCGCCACGGACGGGAACGGCCGGCGAGAGTGGCTCGACACCATAGAGGGAACGCACTGTAACGGATGCTCCTCCTCGTCCCGCAACATCGTCGTGCAGCTTGTTCACTTCTCTTTTTCGATCGTCTTTTTCTGTGGAGTTTTTAATCTGATACTTGGATGTGGTGTTACATTATTAAGATTTGGGCTGGGTTGGGTGGGCGGGGTAAATATATCTGAGCTAATACAGTAAGATTGTTGCCTACATTTGCTGAAAATGTAGCTGCGTATTAAAAAAAAAACATTTAAGGAGTTCCGATTGAAGATTATTTTTATTTTGTGTACATATCTGACAAAGTTCCTTATTTGTTACAGCTATGCACTGTACAATGCCGCCTTTTGAAATGATGCCGATTTTCATAACAAAGAATGTTGATCTGTGGTTATTACAATGAAGTGAAATGTATTGTACACCCACACCGACATGACATTTCAATGATGTGATATGAGTGTATTGAAATGCATATGTGTGTTGTGTATTGAATTGGGTGATTTTTTTTGTTTTTTTTTTTGGGGGGGGGGGGGGGTGGTTAAACAAACAAACAAAAAAATGTTGTTACATGTCTACTGCAGTTTTTTTGGTAACTGTTTATGAGATTTATCACTCCATAGTTTCCATATACAACCAAATGTGAAATAAATTTTGTTAATGTTTGTTTTCATGATTGTAAATGTACAGGTAAATATAGACCTTAAAAGGCCCATCAGAAACATAGTTGAGTTAATTCTAAAACAATCAATAGCCATCCTTTTTTTCCAGATTACCGTTTCTAAGTCGAGTAAAAATGCATCTTGGTAGTTTTTGATAATTCACCACCAACAAACTCCTGTGGGACATCACGGTTTACCTTTCTGTACGTTTTTCTTCAAGGGTTCTGTTTTATCTATTCTTGATTTTTAATTCAGATATTTATATTATCTCCATCATGTGGAGTACCTTACAAATTAACTATTTATTTGCATATTTAATTTTCGTATTAACCTGAATTGGGGGATATATACAAATAATAAATGTTTATAATATTTTTTATGCCTTTCAAAAACAAATTATAAGAAAATCTCATCAACAATGAACCCTCATGAAAATGCTGCTTGTAGATCACGTATCTATTTCAAGAGCCTGTTGTATACAGCTTTAATGTTTCTTTTTGACCCCCATGTCGTTTCTCCTTTTTATAATTAGTCATATAGCAATAACAATGATTTTACAGGTTTTTTGCTTATTTATATTCTCTGCTTCTCAAATGTGCTTGATTATATGAATGCCAAACAAATGTTTACAGAGGGGTTTTTTTTTTCCTGGATTTTTAAAAATCTAACTTGTTGTAAACAAAAGAATATAATATTGCCACTATTAATAATGCTGATTTTAAAATGAAAATAATATTAGTGAAAGAAAAAAAAGCAATAAATTATTTTTTAAAACATTTGTATTTTATCTTTTAATGTTGTGTGGTTTTGGACCAGACTCATTACCCCACAGCTCACAATTTAGGAAGTCCATTAGTCCATTCCTCTGTGTGTGTGTGTGTGTGTGTGCGCATGCGTGCATGTGTGTGGGTGTGTGGGTGTGCTTGTATGTGTATAGAAGTGGAGTTTGCCACATGTTCACATTTGTACAGGTGTAATTATTCACCAGTACCTAGCCTTGGAAAGTCAGTTTAACTGCGAAGAAAAAAAAAACACATATCATGCATGTATTGTGCATAAGAGTGACGTGGTGGGTGTCTATATAGAGTTTTGAAATCTGGACTCAATTTACATTGATTAAATATTCAATATTCTTCGCAGTTCAGTCAGATATCACTGTAGCTTTATTATGACTCAAAAGGTAACCTTTTGCTTTTTGGTTTAATTAAAGTCCTGCTAATACAGAGTACCAGGTACTATGAATATCAGAGTGTGCAGAAATCTTTTCTATTAAAGCCTGCCGATCACAGATCGTCTTTCATGGAATAGTAGACAGAAAATCAAGATTTATATATTTTCTCCTAATCAGAGCTTGGGTAATGATGTCATGTCCTATTCAGTAGATGTGACTCTAATCATTGTAATGTAAAATGTGCTTTGTAAATTGCCTAGAATCACAGTATAATATAGCACCTGCTGATTTTTTTTTTAAATAATGTGAAGTACAGAGTTCTATGGCACTGCTTTTAACTCGGGGGAGATCATGTTTCTTTTGTTTGGATGATAAAGGGTAGTGGTGGGTGGGCGGGGTTTTGTCTGTTTGTGTCCTATCCATGTTGCCTTCTGCCAACTCCTTACCAATGCCTTTGTGGTTCTACCTATTGTATGAATTTATTGTGAATTTTAATTTTTTTCTTAACGTGCAATTCTCATCAGCCTCACCGAGCCAATAAAGGGAAACGTGTTTCAAAGAAAGATGATCCGTACTGTGTCGCTCTGGTCTTTGTACAGGTTAAATTTGGGCTACAAAATTGCAGTTCTGGAGGGACACATTCTAGAAGTTTCTCCATCTCTTCTCCAACCACTGGCCCCCTCAGCACTGGGGAAGGAGGTGAGAGTGATTCAGACCTCAGCTGGTTAATTGCATGACTAGAAAGGAAGCCGGCAGACATTGCGGCTCTTCGCCAGAGCTGAAGTCCTTGACAGTGAGCCAAGTGTTATGAAGGATATTTTCCTCATGATAGTTGCTTTACACACTTATGCTCCCAGTGAATAAGACAAACAAGCACATGATTTAATTCTGGTGGAGCAAATTTACCTCAGACTTGTTAAATATTGTGTGGTCCCTCATCACTGGCTGTTCTGGTTTTATACAGTATGTGAACAAGCTTTGCTGGGTAAATATTTTCCCTCTGCAGAAGGAAAAGTGTCTGCAGATGTGTCTGTTTGTGTTTTTTCCTAACAAGCTAGCCCTTGTCTCTTTATCTCTTTATGCTAGCCTTTTTCTCTGGTCAGCCAGGTTGTCCAGAGTAAGGCAGGTTCATCAGGTCATCTGCTGCACATTTCAGCAGATGGCATGTGCACGGCCTGTGTTTTCACATGTCGGATATTGATATTGAGTTGTTACAGTAATAATTGAGTGTTACAGTAATAACCAATCACTTGATGCAGTAAAGTTAGAAGGGTCCCAGGGTTACTCTCAGAAAGAACAGCCAACCGATGACTTTCTCCAGTAATTAAGCATGTACATCAAATTGGAGACCAAGATTAACTTCAGACATCTGGGGAAGTAAGATTATGAAAATTAAACCCAAGGAAAGTGGTTGGTTGGACATGCCGAGCAGGATGATCTCATGGCACTGATTGATATTGATGTTGAAGTGGTTGGTACATTACATGTCCTGTTGAATATATTCCCTGGACTTACTTTCTTCAGTGATCAAGTGCAGTTTAAGTGGAGTTGAGGTGTTCCAAAAAAAAAAAAAAAAAAACGGAAATGGTACTGTATTGATAAAATGAAAGTTAATGTAACTCACTACTGCTGTGTACTTTTCTGCAGCAGATTTCTATATATAATTACTTATGATAATCATTGCCCCAGTTCACAGTTTCATTGTAAGATGGGAACTGTCGCCAGGATAAAAGAAATATGGAGGGGGAAAACGCATTAAAATTTCATGCTGCTGAGACATCTGATTGTGTTTCTTATTAAGGTGCTATTTAGCCTGAGAGAAAGAACTGCTGCTTTCATTTTGGCAGTGTGGCGTCTTGGCAGGAGCTCTCCTGAAATGTGCCCTGTCTAAAGGAAGATACTGTTGATATCCAAGGCCATTTCTTACTGGACGGACTTAATGGACCTCAGGCTGTTCTCTGAAAAATGGGTTTGTGAAAAAATGTTGCTTTACCTTCAACTGCCATCTAATGCGTAGAGCTTAATTGGAGCTTGAAATTAATAATTACTGCTTGGTAAAATGAATATTTCAGGAAAGACAATTAGTATTTGAATATGAAATTTTCAAATACTGGACACACCTTGCACAGACTAAACCAGTGGACCTTAAAAAGCAGATGTAAATATAAATGCTTTGTGTGTCCAATCAAACACTTTCACTGTGTGTTATTGTCATAAAGAACCACCTCAAGTGCCTTTTAAGTATGTTGCTCTTTGCATCTCTTGCCATTTATCTGACACATCAAATGAAAGGATGAGTAATGTACATTGTTACCATATTCAATCATTTCTCTACTCGCCTTCACTGTCTTTATCATTTAACATTGATTATGAAAACACATATCCATGTTTCTACACAATAATTCCTATTATCCATGCTTAGCCAACAAGTAGAAGTACAAAAGTATACTGGTAATAACAAACAGCATGCTACACTGAGGCATGTAAAAAATGTAGGAACATTATGTAATGGAAAAATTGTTGAAAATATTTTGACCCTGATCAATATTCCACTCATTCCACTCAGCAACATATGACTGCTTAAATGTTGCTTCTATGTAGGATAAGATGATCTTGGTAGCTGCTTCCAATTGAAGAAATAATATCTACAGTCATGATCAGATTAAACTGTACAAGACACATTCAGCAAAATTTCTGAGACAGAACATATGCAACAGAAGATATGTGGATTGTCTCCTTCTTGGACTTTCAAAATGCTCAGTTGAAAATGTCCCACTCCTGAAAGAAGTGTGTGTGTGTGAGTGTGTGTGTGTGTGTGTGTGTGTGTGTGTGTGTGTGTGTGTGTGTGTGTTTCACAGGCAGTGCAAGTTATGTCATTTTCAAAACTGCATCCGTCCAATTAAAAGTTTGTGATATTTGAGGCAGAGAGGTAGCTGCGGTAGAACAGGATTAGCAGACCGCTGTGGATTGGAAATGACGTGAGCGCAGAGGTCCCTTCTTTATCACATCCTTTTTACGAATAGTCCATAGATTCTCGCACCATCAAAGTCATGACACTCCTCTTGGCCTCCAGTTGGTAAGAAATTGATAGCCATTGTGGTTGCTTTGTCTTCAAGCAAAGTGAGCTCACAGCACATAGCTGACAAACCCCTGCATATTGTGCCAAGATTACTGGAAGCAGTTATACTCTGTCTCCAAAGGCAGGCATCATAATAGTAGTATGTCAGTTACAATATCAAAGAGAAAACTCATTTTTCATCACCTCACATTTAGAAGGAAAAACATAATTGTAAACTTGCAATATTTCCAAATGATTAATAAAAGGTTTTCATCAGAGAAAAAACATGCTGATATGATATGTTGATCCTCACAATTCAGCAAGTATGAAAACTGAGAAAATGGAGTGGTTTCACAATAGACAAATAATTTAAGAAATCAATAAATTAATTAGTTTGGCTCAAAGCTATGGCTTGAAAGAGGACAGAAAATAAAAGAATGCAACCCAAAACATGACATCCATGGGTGGCGTTGTCAGAAAACTGAGAGGTGCTTAATGTCTTGGGAGGAGATGCAAAAAAAAAAAAAAACCCTGTCAGTGATAGCTTTCCTTTTGAATGCAGAGAAGCTCGCAGGACCCAAACTGAACAAGACATCAGCAGAAGGAGGGGACACTACAGCGATCGTGGGGATGCCACAGACACTGTTAGGACTGTTTTAAGGGCCGAGAGCTTTGAGCATCACCTGGAAAATTAGCAGAGGCGGAAAAGACATGATATTTACTTAGATGACAGCGTCCGATCAAGACAGGGAGTGCACATGCGCATGTGTGTATTTAGAGTTTAATATGAGCAGATGAGCGGTTTAGCTCTAGGCAGAAGTTGCCTGTAAGTGCTGATTTAGTTTTGAGTTTTGCTGTTTATCTTATGACGGTTATGGTTAGAATTGTGCCTGGAGAATTTGGCCATAGATCAGCACTCACAGGCAACTTCTGCCTTGACGAACAACTTAAGGTCACAGGAGACTATCCCAGAATGCATAGGGACACACAGGAACCAGAACGGACCAAAAACCCTGGATAGAGGGACTCAGTGAATGTGGTGTGTAGTGTCTGCAGGTGGTTCACAGTTTCAGAGGAGATGCCATAGAAGGAAAGAATTCCCGCTGGCCAATCCAGATACACGCCCACTCTTTGGAATCCAACTGGGGGTGAACGAACGGAGGTTATTTTCTCATTGTGATAAAGAGTTAAGTCTTTACCAGAGCACTCTAGACACCAAGACTTGTCATTCGTTCCAAAGCGAGTGTCCATATCTTCCCTGCTAGTTCCTTTATATGCTACTCCTATACCAACTGACCCACTCCACTCTGCCTCCCAGTAAGAGCGACCAGACAGCGACTCCCTGCACAGCACTTGTCCCTCGGCCTCAAACCTCTCAGGGTGGTCGGGATATGGCTGTTCCTCTGTCCCCCCAGTCGCCTTTCTGTTCCCTTCAGACAAAGAGATCTGTCTGTTTGCAGTGTTTGGATCCAGTTCAAGGTGGCAGGCATCTGGAGAAAGAGGTTGTGAACCATGACTTAAGTAATACATTGTGAGAAAAACACTCAGGTTGCATAAGAAAACATGTACGTTAAACAGAGTGATAATACTTTAAAAGGATATTGATTTATGTTCAGGCAAGACATGGTACTGTAGACATGGTACAGTAGATTGGATAGCCACTGTCTTGCGTCAGCATAGTGTAACATAATGAAATACAAATTGGTACCTCTGGGTATATGTTTTAGAGTAGGATAATATAGATTTGGGTATGCATGACCATTTATAACAAAACAGTTTGGTGAAAAGCCAATGCCTTACATTTTTGCAATCCATGTTTGATCCTGAACTCTCCACCATGGTCAACTCTGTAGGTAACACAAGAGCAGACACCACTCAGCACATGCATACACACAAGTATGGACACACACACGCAAGCACACACACACACACACACACACACACACACACACACACACACACACCCACTCACAGGGCAAGTGAGAATGCTCATTTATGAAATTATATGAAGCCTGTAATATTTTTCTTTCCTTTATTCATAGGCAAGAATTATTGAATGGCATGACAAATATACATATAATATACAAATCAATTATCATATTATTATTATATTATTATTATTATGTTATTATCATATATTATCAGGGTAAGTAGGAGAGTGCTTACAGAAGTTTCTCAAGGTTACGATTGGGATCCGCCAATCCAGCGGAGAGCAGCCTCACAGCAGATTCCCCAAGGTGATTGTAGGTAAGATCCAGCTCTCTCAGCTGTGAGGAGTTTGAAGACAGGGCTAAAGCTAGAGAAATACAGCCTCCCTCTGTGACTTGACAGCCTGACAGCCTGCGAAGAAGAGGAATGGATTCTTAACACTCCCTGCTTTGGACAAACCACAAGGTAAGACATCAAGCACTAGATTGTCAGTTTGACTCCCAGAGGAGACTTCCTCCAGTATAGAGTCCCCAGGAAATGTAACAACTCTGTTACTTATGTCCTTATCTAAGTGAGTTCTAAGTTAAAAAGCAGAGGTCCCAGCACAAATCCCTGAGGAACTCTTATATATATATATATATATATATATTATATGTAGTGTACAATAACAATCCAATTTTTACTACTCTGGGATTTATGCTGCAAATAATTTTCAGCTGATCCTGCTGCTGGACTCCACTGTTGTCCACTGAGCATGGTACATCATTGTTCAGTGAACTTCAGCTCCATAAATGGTCACACAATCTTTATGCAGGATTGCCCAATCCTAGTCCTGGATAGCCACCCTCCGTCTGATTTTTCAGCTTTCTTTAAATGACCACCAATCCCAGAACCAGAAGTACTAGGAATGGGTGTACTGATTTATTGAAGGTATTCATCAGCTGATTCAACTGCTGTTGAACCTCAATTACTCACCCCAATCTCTGTAGTTTACAGCTGGGATCCTCCAGTCCAGTAGACAATACTCTCACTCCTGAATCTATTAGATCATTGTCTCTGAGCTCCAGCTCTCTCAGTTCTGTGTGGTGTAAGCGTAGCACTGAAGCCAAATCTTTACAGCAATGTTCTGAGAGATTACACCTTCCCAGCCTAAAAAAAATGATGAAGAAGAAGATATCAGCCAACTGTACATCACTTGCCCCAACACAGCATATTGCCACTCCTCTCATTCAGATCATCTTCTCTATGGTATAGAGGGAAAAAACACAAGAATTGGAACATGCAGAAGGAAGCCTGAAAGGGGAAAAGATGAACAAAGATGAACAAACTCACAGCAGTTTCTCCAATTTACAGGTGAGACTCTTCAGTCCAGCTAACAACAGTCTAAGTCCCGAGTCCCCAACATGGTTATGGCTCAGATCCAGCTCTGTCAGGTGTGAGGATTTTGAGCGCAGAGCAGAAGCCAGGGCATCACAGCTTCCTTCAGTGATCTGACAGCCTGCCAAGCTGCAAAAGGAAGAGTTAAGAGCTCGGAACAGCTTGCACTTTTACTCTAATGTCTAACGCAGCGCAGCTCAAAGGCACCTAAGCAATGGACTATGAGGTACAGCCACTTCCCTAGCAAAAACACAGATTTTTTTCCCCAAATGGACTCTGAAAACAATGAGTGAATTGTTTTTTTATTCTTACAGCCACGACTATGCCTTTTACAGGATGGGCAAAATCACATTTGTAAACTAATATATACTATTTGAACTGAGAGACAGTAGAAGCTAACAGCAATATGATGTCTGCAGTAGGGAGTGTCCAGTCCCCTAATTCCTAAGATGGCACCCTTATGATTTAGGATTGACAATTTATATTAATAGGAGGAATACCATATTCACTCCATTAATTGATGCCACATGTGAGGATAGCCATATCCACTATATCAATTCATCCTAAAAACCAACATAATACTATTGTACACTAATGTGATGTCCACAGAATGGTTACAGTTGGATTGTTTGTGTGTTCAGCCGTATGAACTTGTAACCTTTTAATGCAGCATCTTTGGATATGTAGTGTACAGTTACGTATATCATAGTTATTACAGGATACTGCAATGCTGTGTCTTGTTTACTTTACAGTAAGTATGTTTTAAATACATGAAAAGTACGATTTAAAATCTCCTTTTGAAAAATCTTGGACAGCTTTCAACAGCTAGGCAACATGTGTAACATTCCATGTGATGTTTTAAAACATGTGCACACACCATAGTGGCAGTGGCAGTGTAGCATAGTGGTTAAGGAGCAGGACTTGTAACCGAAAGGTTGCCGGTTCGATCCCCGCTAGGACACTGCTGGGCAAGGTACTTAACCCACAATTGCCTCAGTAAAATATCCAGCTGTATAAATGGATAACATTGTAAAGAACTGTAACCTATGTAAGTCGCTTTGGATAAAAGCGTCTGCTAAATGAATAAATGTAAATTAGTGTAAAGCTTCTCTGTCCCCTTCCGCTCCACATTTGACCAGGTAGATGCCAGTGATTCAACAATATTAAATTAAAAAAAGGGATACAGTTAATCGGTACTCACGCCAGTCTCTTAAGTTTGCAGTGTGGGCTTGTCAGTCCAGAACATAACAGCCTAACTCCTGAATCCTCCACGTAGTTATTGTAGCTGAGGTCAAGCTCTTGCAGATGGGATGTATTTGTCGTGAGAGCTGAGGCAATAATTTTGCATGACTCTTGGATGAGGTTACAACTGTCCAGTCTAGAATGAATAAAGAAGTTGGCTTGGTTTACAATAAGAATACATTGTAGTTAACATATAATTAGACATCCAAGTCACATCCAGATTGGCTGCCACTATGCTTGTGAACAGGCACGCACTTGCTATAATGCAAGAACAGTACATTCTCTATATGTATAGCGAGTATTGGGATGGACACAGTTATTTATATGACTAGCATATGCTTTATCTTTAGCCAGCACATTTTAATATGTTTAATGCCTTCTTACTGTGAACCAAAATCAATTGCATTTGCTGATAAAATCCTTCAGTGCCATTTAAGTTGGTTCTCTGGAAAATGTGTGCTTTTAAGATGACCTTTCAGCTGACACATTTTTAGCCATTTGCTCAGTTTTTGACAAAAAGTCGAAACATGCTTCAGATAATTAGTGGTTTAAAGCTAAAATGGTAGCCTTTCCTATGGGTTTTACTGCTCTAAAACACAGTTTTAGATAAACAGAGTTTATCATGAGGCTAAAAAAACAACATGTGTAGGAGTGCCACTTCAATATTATAATATAATGTCTTAATGAAATTGCAAACTGAAAATGAACTTAAGTGAAGAGAATTGTTCATGAAATGAATTTGGAAGTTAAAAATTTGACCATTGATTTGCAGTCATATTGTAAATGAAAAAAAACATCCACCCAACTACTGTGTTTTCCATTCTTTTGAAGCTTGTAAGTCATAACAGTTCCATCAGCCTCATGATGATGTTCCTAGATATATTGTAGAATGCTAATACAAAAGCATCCATTTTAGGAATGGTCAATAATGCAGTCTGGACCCACTATAAGATGCTGAGGGAGACACACTTGCTAGGCAAATGTATGGACCCTCTCATAAAATGTATCATGAGCAATCTCGTTTTCTTCCTTGTCAAAACTCTTTGGTGAGTTTTAGTTCCTGTGTGTACAAACCTTCCCAGTTCTTTGGAGGAAATCTTGTACATTTGATTCTTGATACAGGGATGATTACTAATCAATGAGAAATACTTACATGGCCCTCCTGCAGGACTTAACGACTGGTACAAGCCTTTCATGACCTAAATCCTGTGTATTGTATATCTTCAGGTCAAACTCATCCAGCACATCATCTGACATCAGCAACACATATGCCAGAGCTGAACATTGGTGGGGTTCTAGCACTTTGTCCTTTAGCATCCCTGAGCTCAAGGCAGTCTTCATTTCCTCCACTAGAGAGTTGTCGTTCAGCTCAATCAGACAGTGGAAGAGATTGATGGTCCTCTCAGGAGATGACTCCTCTCTGATCTTATCCTTAATATAGGCGGCTGTTACCTCAGCGCTCTGCGTGCTATTGCTTATTGGCTTCAGTAGGTCTTTTAAGAGAGCCTGATTGGAGTCCAATGAGATTCCGAGAAGGAAGCGAAGGAAAAGGTCCAGGTGTCCATTCTCACTCTGCAGGGCCTTGTCTACCGCGCCTGTGTGTAGATCAGACAGAGGTGTGCTGAAAGGAACCTCTGCTTCATCGTCATCCCCTATATAATACACACAGTCTTCAGAATAGCCTTCCTCCTCTCCTGACAAATACTCTTCATCTTCATTCATGTAGTCTGAGTCTAGCGCTTCTTGGTCAGTCTCCATTTCGGTTGGGTTCAGTTCCTCTCCCCCACTCTCCATATCCTCTGAGTCTTGCTGTTCGTTCCATACGCACTCAGGGTCAAGTGCATTTTTATTCTCTTGTGTGCAGAGGTAAAACACATACAAAGCAGCGAGAAACTCCTGAATGCTGAGATGCACAAAGCAGTACACCTTCTCCTGATACAACCCAAACTCCTCTTTAAAGATTTCCGTGCACACTCCGGAGTGCACCGAAGCCTCGCTGACATCAATGCCACACTCTTTCAAGTCGTCTCCGTAAAATATGAGGTTGCCTTTCTCCAGCTGTTGGAAAGCCAGCTCCCCTAGTTTCAGAATGATTTCCTTATCTGACTCTGACAGCTTTTTCGCATTCTTCTCGCTGGTCCCTTGGTACTTCTGATTCTTTATGTTTATCTGAATGAGCAGGAAATGGGTGTACATTTGAGTCAGCGTTTTGGGAATGTCTCCGCTGTCTGCCTCAACCAGGAGTTTCTCAAGCACAGTGGCAGAGATCCAGCAAAAGACCGGTATGTGGCACATGATGTGGAGGCTCTTCGACGTCTTGATGTGCTCGATGATTTTGTGGGCCAGGGTCTGATCTCTGAATCTCTTCAGGAAGAACTCCTCCTTCTGCGGGTCGTTGAAGCCTCGCACCTCTGTTAATTGCTGGATGCAGTCGGAGGGGATCTGACCGGCGGCTGCCGGCCGGGAGGTGATCCAGAGGAGAGCAGTGGGGAGCAGGTTGCCCTTGATGAGGTTCGTCAGCAGCACCTCCACGGAGGTCGACTCCGTTACGTCGCACCAGACGTCGCAGTTTCGGAAATCCATAGGGATGCGACACTCATCGAAACCATCGAAGATGAACAGGACTTTGAATTTAGTGCTCTCAATGTTCTCGATCTCCTTCATTTCAGGGAAGTATTGGTGAAGAAGCTGCATCAGGCTGTATTTCCGACCCCTCAGCACATTCAGGTCTCTGAAGGGGAGGGGAAATATGAAATTGAGATCCTGATTGGCTTTTCCCTCTGCCCAGTCGAGGACAAACTTCTGCACAGAGACCGTTTTTCCGATGCCAGCAATCCCCTTTGTCAGCACAGCCCGGATATCCTTCCTCTGACCAGGTAAGGGTTTAAAAATATCATTGCATTTAATGGGAGTCTCTTGTCCAGCTTGCCTCTTTGATGTTGACTCAATCTGCCTCACCTCATGTTCATTATTGACCCCCCCGCTTCCGCCCTCTGTGATGTAAAGTTCCGTAAAGATATCGTTGAGGAAGATGGTGCTCCCTTGCTTAGCAATCACCTCAAATATGCATTCAAACCTCTTCTTCATCTTCATTTTCATTGTCTCCTGGATATTCTGCTCCTTCCCACCTTATTAGAAATGTAAAGGATAAAAGTGGGTGCAGTTAACAAGTGTAGGGAATCTTCCTCACATGGTATACCAGATAACCTAGAGTTGTTAGGTAGTGTACATAGACTAGTCTGAATGAAGGCCTTCAATGTGCCAGGTCATACATGCAAAAGCTCATAAATTATGTGTTACATAGCACTTACATCAGACATCTTAACTATAATGTTCCTAGCTATTATTATTTTAACATAAGTTGTATTAATATCAATAACTTTATGAAAAAATAGCATTGCTGTTGTTGTATTTTGTAGCATTTTAAGTGCTAATCTTACTTTTTGCATGACTGTCCTGATTAAATTTCCCCAGGACGTGCAGTGTGATCTTCAGGGCCCCCTCTCTGCCACAGCACTCCAGCATCTTGTGAACAATGCCCACAATGTCGTAGTCCTCCATTGAACCCCCAAGGTATTCTGGGAAATCTTTTCTCAGAGTCCGCTTGAACTGCTGAAACTCTTCTTCTGCCAGCTTCTCCAGGGTGTGAACGAGCAGAGACAAAGTGTCCGATGTTGTAGGGACCTAGAATACATGCAGAGATTAGCCAAATCTGCAAAGGTAAGGACACTGCCAGTGCCGAAGCACTGGATTAAAAAACAGAATATTGCTGAAGGTGAGAAGAGTCACACTTAAGTGTCCTTAAGCAGCCCCATTCGTTTACAGAGTGTCAGAAATCAACGCCTGTACATGTGAAAGAATGACCCCATCTATAATGGATTAACTGTCCTTATACGCATGCCATAGATCTGAGTGATGAAATGAATAGTATCTGGAGTCTCCTCAAAGCAACCAAATTGCACTGAGATTCCAGGTTAACTGATTCGACGGTATTTTCCCATTAGCACCTCTGATATTTAGTTTCAAGCTGATGACTTGACTAACTGGTAATCCAACATAATGTCAGAGGCAACTGGATATGAGATCTCCTAGATGACATACTGTGCATAGACTAAACCCCTAATTTAGGGGAAAAGAATGACTGGAATGGCCCATTACCCGTGCCCAAGCTTGTTTTGTCTCAGCACACACAATATCGTGGCCCTGGTGCTCTTGCTCTGTGCAGAGTCTGCAGACCGGCATTTGGTCAGTGTTACAGAACCCCTCTGCAGGTCCATGGTGGAGCAGGCAGAGCCTTGGCAGCTGGTTCCCAGTTGTCTCCAGCAGTGTGTGGCCCTGTGCTGTTATTTGTGTGTAGGGTAGCTGGGTGCCGGCTGCTTGGTAATTCAGGCTGGATTGGGATAGTCTCTGGTACCCCCCGGTGTAGTCTTCAAAGGCCACCTCTCTGGGCCTCGCCACGCCATAAGCAGGAAGGGCAGGGCCGCACCCTTCCTGTTGGAGATCCTGCACGAGTCCAGCTAGCTCTGTGTGCACGTACAGCGCAGGCCGCGTCCGGGACCTCTTTCTGCACCGGGGGCAGGCGTAGGCTCCCGAAGGACCTGACTGGTCCCAGTAGCTGCTGATGCACTGTCTACAGAAGAGGTGTCCACAGGGGATAGAGACCAGGTCCTTCAGAGGACCCTTACACAGCATGCAGCCATACTGGAGACTGGCTGATGGCTCTCTGCAGACAAGATGGGAAGAGGGAGGACGGTGTTGAGCTTCATGACAGAAACTTGCTTCGTTCAGATCAAGTTACAACTATTCTGGCACAGCAGTGTGGCACAATGGATGAGGCAATGGCCTTGCAACTAGAAGAATGTAGTTTCTGTTCCAAAGTGCTGTACTTCTGTGAATTAAGCACAATTACCCAGAATACCCAACATGCATTGTTCTGTTTCCTGTTTCTGGTCCCTCATGGTCACCTGAGATGGGACAGATGTAAAAATGCAATTTACTTCCTGGTTTGCAACATGAAATTAAACATAACTGTTTGATAATGACAATGTTCAATATCTTAAACACCTAAAATATACGGTTTCATGGATTTTGGAGTGTAATGGTGATGTAAAGAGAGAGGGTCACAAAAAGCTGAAATCTTGCATTTGTAGTGCCATACACAGGGGAACATTCATACCAATGGCTTTACTGAGCTCAGCCAGTGTAAATGTTCAGAACAAGCTGCTGAGTTTGATCAAGTTCATCAATTACAGAAGCCATGTCTGAGGGAATCTGATAGTTTAGCGCTGTCTCTAATGCAGCTGACACTGAAAGTAGAAAGAGAACCTTCTATGACATGGCTGAGCAGGAGTCACTCATAATTTAGGCCTCCATTTTTGTTTCTTTGGGCACACTCTAAATATAAAGGTACAGAGGTCACCAGAATCCCCAAGGCTCTGTTCCTACAAGAGTGCCAAGTTGATATAAATCTGTTCTGTCATAATTGTTGGCCCTCTTGCATAGGTATTGTTATGTCTGTGTAGGCATGCTCTAACTGTGTTGGAGTTGCTGTGAATAAGATGCTGTCAGCTCACCATCTCCAGCTATAGGTGCCATCCTGGAGGGGTAGGGCTGTCTAAGCAAAGGTAACTCCTTGGGTGGTACTGCAAAAGATAGTGGAGGCTCACTGAGGCCCTTGGTTAGAACTGTGGAGGGTGGCAGCATTTCCGAAGGCTCTGGGCACCCCATGGTCAGCATGGGACACACTAGAGATGAAAGGGGAGGGAAAGTATTACAATAAAGATGAGGTAAATACAAACTGGATTGTGTATTATAGAAAGATGAAATTGAGTTACACTTCTGCAGATCTCTCTCCAGTCTCTGAGCCAGGCCGTACTGGTTCATCTTCTTCAGGATCTTCAGTGAGATCTTCAGAGCCCCCTCGTCGCAGTAGGTGTTCACCATGACGTCCACAAGATCCATTTTATCTAGTTTGGTCACCTGGCCCCTTGGGATGGGTGGGAAGCCTTTCAGCACTTTCTGACTCAGGTGCCACTTAAACTCCTTGAACTCCTGTTCACAGAACTCCTTCAGGTAATCCAGTAGGAGGGAGGCGTGAGAGGGCTGAAAAAGGGTGAACATTGTGGTTAGTCACAGAGAGGTGTTATTTTTGTCTCGACTGTGGAAACTGTTTTTTGTTGTTATTTTTTGTTTTTATTTCTACGCCATTTTGACTTAAAATGCATCACTTAGTCAATGTGTTCTTTCAATTTCAATTGAAACCTATTTAAAGAATGCCCTCAGCATCACAAAGGTTGTTAAACAAACTCCAATTTTTGTGTATTGCACAATTGTGTGTAAAATTGGGTATCATGCATTTTGCATTTACTTGTCGTCATACTCTACTATGTTCATCTGCCTACTTAGCACAATGAAAAATATGGAATATGAAGGCACATCTGTGTTTCCTAAACAACCTTCACATTCTGTACTGTTTCCTCTGAATTTCATGTTTGGAAATTACTATCATTTAGCATACATTTTCCATTCACTTTTTTCCTGAGAGTTGAAATATTCATTGACACATTCAACAAAAATGTAGAAAATAGACTAGTTTAGACTCTCTAGACACTCTCCAAGCCATACAATTAAAAGGCTTTGCTTAAATATAATTCTTATTGGTAAGGGATTGTTGGCACCGTACAATACAGTACAATATCCATATTACAGATGAAGTTTTATTTTACAGTGTGTAGAGCTGTACAGTGCATAGAGCTGAATATTAATAAAACAAGAAATTGTGCAAATGAACATAGCTAGGGCATAACATCAGCTAGGCAACTGTGTGGCCTACATGCCTCAGTGATGAACTCCAATAATAAAGAATTCCTTCTTTAGAAAATAAACTGACGGTACTTATTGGTGGTTGATCTCATTTTAACCAAATGACAACTGGCTAGTCTCACTGTCCAATTGAAGATAAGAGTTGAAAAAAATTTGGTTACATGGTAATTTGAAGTTGTTTTGTACCGAAGGGTTTCAATGTCAGTTTTCTTGTTGCTCACTGTTGTCAATGGTGACACACACACACGCGCGCGCGCGCACACACACACACACACACACACACACACACACACACACACACACACACACACACACACACACACACACACACACACACACACACACACACACACATTCAGTCTGCTCAGAGTATGATGGTTTAAAATATACCTCTTCATCCTCTAAGAGGTCAGCCATGGAGGACCAGGACTAGCCAGAACAGCCTTCTGTTCCAGTACATCCCAGAGATCAGCAGTCCTGTTAGTACATACTGTACAACACTGACACACATACACCACTGTTATACAGATACACACTTCCTGGAGCAAACACATAAACACTCACACACACACACACACAAATACACACACACACACACACACAAACACACACACTCCACTGTCACACTGACATTCTCCCTCAAATGTACACACACACATACACTATTGTCATATAAATAGACACCTATCAGACTGACACATTCCCTACTTCAAAGGCATACACACCACACAGTCTGATCTACAATCCATGTATTGGATCACAGTCAAACACCACGCATTGAATTGATTCTGGTTCTGATTAAAATTTAAATCAGTATTAACGGAAAGGTCGACAGCATTAAAATATATACAGTATATACTGTATATATTAAAGAGTACAATCCTCAAGAAAAATGCAGGGTGGTGATGATACACTGCTCTTTCCTGTAATGAACTACAAGTTAAGCTTTTGAGGTACAGGTGGGGCGCAATGCTATAGCATTATGTTAAAAGGAAAAAATCTGACTGATAAATTGGCCACCCTTCCATAGTAATTTTGATATAAATACAGGAATACTGGGTTATACTTTTTACTTCCTGGTTTGTATTACCTTTGCATTTATCTAGTCATCTGACATTATTATCCACAGAGACTTTAGAGGCTAAGGGCTAATGTAATAAATATGTTACTGAAAATGATATAACTTGCATTTGCACTGCCTATGAAACGCACACACCCCACACACACATACAGTACTAGTCAAGAAGTTTGTGTATATTGGGTTAAGATAATGGGAAACATGCATTCAAAGACATTTTGATGTAAAGATTAATGTTTAAATGCTTGAAATTTGCTTCTTAGACAAATACAAATAGTGAAGCCGATGCCTATGTATGAATTTCTTTCGAAAAGAAATTATTTTAAAAAATCTTTTTTGGCTACTTCAAAGAAACTAAAATATAACAGATGTTTGATTTATTTAACATTTTCTTGGTCACTGCAAAATTCCATTGGCATTATTTCATCACTTTGATGGCTTTACTATTTTTATAAAATATTGAAAATAGTAAAAAATAAAGAATGAAAGGTGTGTCCACACCTTTGACTGGTACTGCATATGTATATCATATCTTTAGATGATATAGTTGTTAAGACATTAATTTACACTGCTCAGCTTGTCCCCTAAACTTCTTCTTGCCTCCCCCATTGTCTTAATAATGCAATACTTACTGAGATGTGAATTCACCAGATTTGTTTTACTCCATCATCCAGTGCTTCCATCTGCCTCATAATGGAGGCTGGTAAAATCCTTCTTCTTCCTCATACGTCTCACAAAATGGGAGTGGAGCTTGCAGAGATCTGTTATCAGGTCTAGCAGTCACGGTTGTGGTTTTTTTTTTTTTTTTTTTTTACACAGTAGATTAACTGAGTGATAAGCTAAATTCTGCAGGTCCCTTAAATAAAATATATAGGTCTTTAAAACAGACATCAAAATAACAGTTTAGATGCAAATCCACAGCTTCTCACAAGTTTGTTCGGTCTAAGATTTCTGTACCTGTACTGCCATGTTTACACAGAGGAAGCTCACCATCTGGACTTTGTTCACAGAACTTGCTGGACAACTTCTGCATGGACGTTGAATTCACGTGACTTCTAGACAGAAGCCTTCTCCCACAGAACTATGGGAAACGGAGTCTCAAAAAATGGTAATTTCAAGCAAATTTTCCTTGGTTGCCATTGTCCTCTTCACACATATCTGTTTAAAGAAAGAGAAAGAGAAAGAAAGAGAATTAATGACAATAAAAAGACCACACAATGCTCCCTGAAATTGTCACAGAGAACGTACACTGACAAGGAGATTAAATTGTGACAGAGCTGAGATGGGGTTATGCTGTAGGTTGATTTCTACAGTTCTTAATTCTGTCACTGCAGTGTTAATATATTAAACTGCCCACTTTAGCAACTTCCTCTCTTTGCATCGTTGACATACAGTAAAGGGTCCAATCAATCAAGTGTCCAAATACTGCAGTTATCATGCTCTCTGTTTCTTCCTGAATTTGGCTTCTTGGTTTCCTGCTGTTTCATGCGTGTGTCATCTTGTGGGAAAGCTTTGTGGAGCATAATGTCAATCATTTATTTATATTCTAACAGAAAATTATTGTGCAGATGCAGCTCTGTATTTTGTTACTTTATTTGAAAATGGAATATAATTGCCCGCTATTGGCTCATTTGGAGATTGATAAGTAATAGATTAAAATGCACTGGTAGTGCAAGTATAATTATTCTTTAAAAGGCTATGTATTAATCCACATAGTAATAGCATAATTGAAGTGCTATGTCATGTGCTTCCTCATCTCCATTGACAAGTCTTAAAACTTAATTAACCCTGTTTTAGCACTTTGTTTCAACTCAGTCTTTAAGGCTAATGCATTTAAAACTTCCTTCCCCTCAAAGTAATTATGCCTCTGGAGGGAGAAGAAGGTTTGTTAAATATTCTGTATATCCATCAGTTTCTTTTAATGGAACACTGATACACCGCTGGTGGAATTACATATAGAGATTATGGACAGCGAATGAGATATTAAAAGACAAATAGCTTATCATTGCAAACAGCAGTGTAGAACTTCTGCTTGAAATGTATCTCAAAGAAACCCCCTGTCTCAGGAGTGCAAGCTGTTACTATGACATGATCAAACTGGGAAACAACTTTTTTGGGGAAGTACATTAGTTGTTTACTGCAATTTTAGTGCCCCTTTAGCAATATATGTGGTAATATTGTTTGTATTTTACATGGGAAAGTATGGGATAAATAATGAACATTGTTTTTTTTGAAAGTCAGAGCAAAACACTAAACACTCTGACTGGAATACTGTATAGAAATGTAATATTTTTCCCTCATGTTGAGAACTGATTCTGGAACCCTGTTACTACCCCTGAATATGTCCCTCCCTGCTGCATGTGACATCATGCAAACCTTCCCCCTCAAAAAGGTCACTGAACAAGTGCTAGAAGGTGGACTCTAATTCCTAAATGACCTCTCTGGCTTTTAAAGTGATCAGTTCAGTTCAGATCCTTCCATTGGCCACAAAGGACCGTGTATACCATTTTATTACTTTACTGCACACAGAGACGGGCCCCGTTTCGTGGCGAAATCGAGTGAGCTGTGATAAAGCCAAAAGCTTTTAAAAGGTCGCCATATAAAAAGTGCCCTTTGATCAGAGCTCAAATATTGCATGAATATTTTAGTAGCTAATTAGAGTGAAAAGACACCTTCTCCGAAACTTTTTTTTTTTTCTGACCAGAAAATCTTGGAGTGAGATTGATGGCTACCTCAAGGCAGTTTAACAAGTGCATGCAGAATTAGAAGGCCTATGAAATGCAGCTTTGATGTTCCCTGGTAGCTTATTAAGCCACTTTTTTATCTAATGATAAGTAACCAAAAATCATAAAATTAGAACAGCTTTTACAACCGGACTGCAGCCAGCTCAGGCTTTTAACTATTTGGTGAATAAAGTTGTCTTTTTCTTGGCAGATGCCAGGGTTCAGTAAGACGTCATGAGCTACAGCTCTGGTTGTGAGAAATTCACAGGATATATGAGCAGTGATCAGAGAGTCAGCCATCTTTGTTCCAGATCATTATAGCCTTGTTTTGGCTCTATAGTCACTAACAGGGTGGCGGTATTACACCATCACCATAGCGCAGCAGGAGAAAACCTTCTGTCAATATTTCAAAATGACTACTTAGATGGTTGATAAATGATTGGAAATCCCTAGTGTGCATTCAATTCAGTTCAATCCAGTTTATTTATATAGCACTTTTTACAACATGAGTTGTCACAAAGCAGCTTTATATCAGTATTTCAGGCCTGATACCCCCTCAGAGCAATGCGTAAAACACAATAAATGTAAATCTTAAATCTTAAAAGTTATACAGCAGAATATGTATAGCATTTAGTCCTTGAGGGTCCAGATCTTGGTACATGGAGGGGCCCACAGGAATGAGCTGGGGGTCCCGAAGTGGTGCTTGAGTTACAGCTCCAGGCAGGAGCCCAGAGCCGGGTGAGGAAAACAATTTGGGAACGAAGGGCTCTTTGTGGAAGGTATGGGTGAAGAAGGTCCTTAAGATAGGGAGGGGCAAACCCATTTAAAGCCTTAAAGGTGAGTAGAATTTTAAAATCAATCCGGCATTTAATGGGTAGCCAATGGAGAGAAGCTAGAACTGGGGTAATGTGCTCACAGCGTTTAGTTCTAGTTAAGAAACAAGCAGCTGCATTCTTTAAAAAGCATTAGACTGTAAAGGCTTCTTTCCATTTACAACACTAACAGCCAGTGCACCTTCTTTTCAGTATCAACCAACAACCAGTGCAACTACTAGTTTGCTAAGAAAAAAAGATTACCTGGTAACTTACTAGCAGGGGGCTAGCTGGAAGAACAGTCCAATTAGACAGATATCCTCCCGAACCTCTTCATCTGTAATGTGTAATAATATGTGATATCTGTGTTTTGTCATTGTCATATTCACTTGAAGTTAGGATGTAAGTGGAAAGAAAAGACCGCAGTATGAGTAAAATTAAAACAAAATCTTATTCTCCCAATTGGTAAACAGTGTTTATGACTGGACATATGAATTTATAAAAAAGATTTCACACTTTACCTACAATTTCACCTTTGCTACCTCTTCATTTGTCCGTTCCAGAAGCCAGCCGCCTTTTGATGAATGTAATGTAACCATGCCCTGGTCGCATCAAGCACTACCGCTGGTTGGAAGTGAAAATAAAATATCTGAACTTCTATTTAAAACCATTAGAGGAACTTGACCATCCCTTGTACGAAATTTTGTATTGTTCCTCTTTCAAAAAACGCAGGCATGTGTGGTGTCAAGGCTTAGTCCAAGGTATGGTACGTCCACCAAAACACTGTTGAGAAGACCCTGTTTAGCGTTTGAGGATGCCGCTCCCCCAATGTATAATGTGTGACTGAAATTTATAAGATTTCAGAACTACTCTTGCTCTCATAGTTTTTTTATTGTTGTTTTTACTGCTATTCTTCCAAGTTCATTCCCATGAGTCACACTCAGATAAAAATAAATGCTTTGCTTTGCAATGCAAGAAAAACCTTGCATTACCTTGCAAATTACTTGCAAATACCACTTCAGCTTTTTTCCCCACCATTGCAAGGCACCAAGCAGCTAACATTAGAGAATATGAATAAAGGTACTCAGCATTTCTGTCTTGTTTTCTCTTTTTTAAAAAAACATGCCCTCAGGTGTTGGGTTATTGTAAATATCAGCTTTACAAGAGACATTGGACAAATTATGAATGCACAAGGAGTTCCAGGCGAGAAGGCAAGGAATACCATGCACTGTTTTTTCATATTAATATGCGGCCATAAATCAGATGCCGGTTTGATTTTATATTTATTTATTTAAATTTTGTCCTGGTACGTCTGACTGCTAATTCATTTGATAGATAGGGAGCATTACTCCAGGTAATAGAATAGTATCTGGCTGCCACGGTGACAAGGACCACGAATGACAGATTCATTCCTCTGTTTTTTCTTAATCATGTCACACAGGTTCAATGTGAGCGCAGGCTGAGAAATGTCCCAGGTGCAAAGGTGCAAATGCGTATGATTATGCCCCAGGCGAGAGACGCAAAGGGGTGGCACTTGATCCAAATGCCGCTGCACTTTGTCTATAACTTTGAGTTCCAAATCTTGGCAAGTACAGTGTCTTGCACGTCACCGCGTATTTGCCGGTCAGTGGGCTTGAACTATTGCATAAGACTCAAAAATTATGCAATGTGCATTGTGAAAGAAATGCAATACAATGTGCAATGAGATGTGAGTGCTTCCTTTTTTTTTGGAATGGCTATGTAAGGTTATTTCTGCATTCAGTATCGGGGTATTCTCTTTTTTACCAGTCTGTAGATCTACTTGATTTAAAGCAATTTTGGTTTTGAGTCAGTACTATATTATAAGTTAACGGGCCAGTTTCTGCCTAGAGAAGGCAATAAACAGCATGCATTAAATATATTGTTTGTCAAATGGACACACAATCAAAGCCTTGTTACAAGTCTGGCCAATGTTAAGTGCTGTTTTACACATCTCTGCATACCACGCAGGTTGAATGCTGCAGTGGAAGTCCGTGATAACCTGTTAACGCTGGTTCTCATAAATAACCACACTTTTTCCAAAGACCTGTTGCATGAACATACAGAATTTTCCATACATTTTTCAGGGTTCCAGTGCTGTTGCGTTATAACATGGTTTTGGAGCTATGTGGATTATCCTCTTTTGAGCAGAAGGTGGCTGGAGCGCTCAGAATGTGCAATGCACATATGTCAGAGACAGTTACGCTTTGCCATTGTGTTCATTTGCTATTGGGAGTGTAAATCTACCCTAAAACACTCAATGAGGAATTTTAATAGGAGGCCTACTTTCGCTGTTGCGAATATCCTTACATTTTAAAAAGATTACCATAATTATTTTACTTCAGTTTGCCTTTTCATATTTTGATAATTGTATCCGGAGTTCTACCCTAAAATGTACATACACAGACACACAGACACACACGCACACACACACTCACTTGATAATGAATTACATTGAGGATTAATTTTCCCTACAACATCTATTTGTAAAAATCTTCAGAACCCGTCTACAGTCTAAACTAACAGTCTTTTGCAACTTATCTTTATTGAAAAGCCTTTCTGTATAAGAGCTTTCAATATTTTCCTGAGCTCTTCAATTATTCATGCAATATCCTGACACACATAACCCCCCAAAATTAATTTTAGGGTGCACGAGTGGGAGACAGCAATATTCATGTTCATAAAAATCTGTTAAAAACATCTACAGTTTCAGCATTTGGGATTCTTAAGGCATAAACATAATTATTATATTTAAATAAATTCCACATTCGTTTTATAATGACTTCTTAATCCATTATTTATGTACTTGAAAAGGTTTATTCATTCCCTGAAGACACAGTAAAACATACTGTGTATATAAACATACATAACATCCAACAATTCAGGTTATTGGAAGTGAAGCTAATGTGATTAACATGTTTCTATTATAGTTTTTTATAGATCTATATGAAGGAAAACCTTGATTTCTCCCCCAAAAACTAAATGCTGATTAATTGTTTGTGTTAATTGTTAAAATGTTAGCTGGGCCCCCTGTATTTCAAAGCTACCAGTAGAAGATGACATTTCATCAATTGCATGTAAACTTGTTAATTGTTTGTAATTGTCTGATTGTGAATGAGAAGCCAGTCATTCTTTAATGGGCCACACCTGACTAATCAGAGGCTCATTAAATACAGGTGTGTGGGTGCTGTGAGGAGCTCACTTTTTTCTGCAGTTGTGTGACTGTGTGTGCTGGTTCCTTTTGTTTGTGTAGCATTTCTAATTTTTTTTTTTTTTTTTTTTACAAAGTTTTGCTTCTTCTGCTCATGTTTTTGTGAGATGTGTTGGCCAGCTTCTCAACATCACCTGCTATTGGACCACACAGACAGTGAAGTGACCTCTGGCTACAAGTGAGATTTTTACACCTGTCATTATAAACATTTTGAACGGATAATTAACCACCACAGATACACTTTGTCCTGTTTCCCTGCGTAATTGTGTTAATAGTATATCACATCTTATTTCTGTAGGAACTGTAGGAAGAATGTTGCCATCTGAATGCAACATTATCTGGCTAATAGTACTGAAACACCAAAGCTCCCCTTTGATGATTATCCATATTCCATCCATATTATCTCAAGACTCAGACTTGAAAATTGCATCGTAAACAGAAATCTGGCCGCTCAGCTTACTTTGGTGGATATAGATGGGGGTGGAGGTTTGAGCTTCATTTCAGATTTATTTTCATGTCCAATACTATCTGATGCGTGTCTGAAATGTATGTATGTAATCATTACATGCAAGGACTTTAGGACAGATGCTGCTAAAAAAGCCAAGGAATGCTTGAGTGGTGTCTACTTTAGGGTAGGAAATGGGTAACAAATAGGCACTACATAAGAATTAATTAGTGTTAATAACGGGAACTGCAAAACAACGTGTGAATGTTGTGAAAGCCAGCGGCCAAATGCCATGAAAGATCAAGCAAGAGGTGGGGACACTGCTTTGGGTGCTGCTCTCCTCATGTAGAGAGGCAGGCTGGGCCCAACGCCTTCCCTGTGGTCTCCCTTTGCCCTGCACTTTGTGTTTGCCTTTTCGCATTGCCTGGCTGTTGAGCCAGTGACAACTGTTAACCAATGACTGCTTACCGATCTGATTCGGCAGACAATCACCACAAGCTGCAGAGCTCACGTAGAGTAAACCACCCAAAGATCAGACAAAACTGCTGTTTTACTAATATGGTTCAGAGACACTTAATCACAAGTTTGATGTGAGCCTTAAAAATGTCAACTGTGTTTTAATTATATTCCTAATAATTAAAAGATTGATAGACCCCAGTTGCACATTTTTCTCTTTTTCTGTTATATCTGATGATGCACAGCCTATAACCAAGGGTGCCGGTGTTGCTAGGAGACCATGGAATTTAGTGTCTCAGGATATTATAGAGTGCAATGATTGGGGGGAGCGGTAGGGTTTATGTTTGATATAAAATTCTCAGGTCAACCATAAGTCAACTCCTAAAATATGATAGTGTCCCGCCTCTTGCTCTGCCCTTACCATTTAAAGGCTGGCACAGAGACCTCATTACTTCAAATGATCATCCTTGTTCATACTTTTTGAACGAATCTCTGTTGAAACCACACTGCCATGCTCCCGTTGGTTGAACGGTTTTGTCAGTAAATAACCCGGAGGGCTAGATCCCCTTACCATATTTGGGTGTGAACCTACCTGAAGCTGCACCTTCAGCCTCCCCTGCCAAGCATGTCTCCCAGAGAGGACTGTGCTTTATTTTACATCCTGTTTTTTGCCAATCACAGAAAGTGTGGGCAGGGGTCAGTCCGCAATTGTCCTTGTTCTTAATTCAGAATTAAATGGACAGTTTGGCAACTTGGCTGATAAGCAAATGAAGGAAAAAACACTTTTTACTGACAAAAAACACTTGCATTTATTAGTGAATGTCAAGGACACATTTATTGAATCCAGACCTATGTTTGCATCCTCAGGGAAAAGTTCAAACTGAAGGCAGGCCATTGCACTTTGCCTTACTTTTATAATATGTGTGTGAGACACTTACACATCCAACCACCGCATGACACAAGGAGTTTGAACAGCATATATTACAGCAAATATTAATGCTTAAAATTCATCTACAGTTAAGGATAAGGCATCCTGTAATTAGACTAGAGGCCATAGTACCAAATATGTTTCAGACAAGATCCTCCGATACATAAATATAGAAAATCGGTAAGGAAGCAATTAAAGGGCTGTGCTGGGAAAAAAAAATGCAAAATAAGATCCGGATGTGCTCTCAATGCAATGAGGATCTTGCAATTTCTCAAAAAAAGTCAGCCAACAGGGCATTCAGGAGCTTTGCTCTGGTTGAAGTTGCTTCAGTGCGCATGTGGCGTGTGCGTAAGTGTGTCTTGTAGCCAGCAAGGGACGGAAGTACCTCACAGAGGGGTGATGCAGCCGAGGACGCAACGGGTGACTCAGCCACTGGGGGGTTAAGAGGAGCAAAGAGGATTCGGGTGGAAGCAGGGGACCTGGATGCGAGTAACAGTTTGTCAATTAAATCTTTTACGCGAGGAGGGCAACGAGGGCGTCAGAAGAACAGCTATGAATATCTAGTGGGATGAAAGAGTTGTTCAGATGCACCCAATTTAGCTTCCCCTCCCCTATAATCCCAGTCATGGCATATAAGAAAGAAAGTATGCTGTTGGAAAGGAAACCTGGCCAATACTGTAGGATTATCTGTGTTTACTGTTGAAGTACACCCCTGCCCCGGATTTGAAGTCTTGAAGATAAGACGCTGACAGCACTGTCATCAAACGATGTCTCACCCCCCCATCCCTCCCCTTGAATTTTAGGATTATAAACGTTTTTTATTGAAACTTCTGATTTTGCGTGTGATAATCACCGTTATCAGCGAGCAACACATTTAATAAAAAAAGAAATGTGCATGAAAAAATATCTGTTCGTTCGCCACAGATTTATTTCTGAAAACACATTTCCTTGTGATGTCGTTGATGCAGTAAGAACAACAATAAAGAGGTTATCAAAATGTCTATGAAACAAAAGGCACGTTGGCTGGTAATGAATATATCTTGCTCTACAGAGCAGTGCTGTGATATTGCAGTTCGACCTGATAGGGCATAGCTTATGAACACTGCACAGATTTTTCTCAAAATATTTCATGTGCTGGATGCTATGGTTTTTAATGTCAGCTATGAGATACACATTACAATACACACAAATTTAATATATTTCACACCAGCAGCATGCAGCACAAAATGATTCTTCAAGAACTACTTAAAAGCAGAGCACACACACAGCACTCATATAGGAATGATTCCCTGTGTTGTTGATCACTGTGGTTGATTCTTAGTTTCAGTAATTGTCCTCATTCAGATTTTGAAGCCAACCCATTTTGGTAACTGAATTCATTACTGTTGTGGCAGTGAATTAGAAAATTGTGTCAAAGGTCTCTAGCTCATTTACATTTCCTAAATACACTGTGTTTCTTTTAGACCTCATTTGAATGTAAGGGAGGAAAACGCCCTGTATATAAACTAGTACCACTGTCGCTTTGGGAAGGACATTTCTGTTGATGGTCTCGTACAGTATTTGCAGGTTTTTAAATCCATTTTTTTGATTTCCATTTATGGTTTTTTGAAATGTGCGCTTTGTACAATGACAATTGATCATGGACCTAAAATTGCAATCACTATGTGGCAACATGAGCCTGTCAGAGATAAGACTACAATGAAAAATACATACCTTTTCAGCAGCTATTCACCTACTCAGCTGTGTGGATACCTTATCGACAGCATTTACCTCACTGAAAATGCATTTGCACAGGAGAGTCACCGCTATGTAGATTTAATTCTACAAAAACACCGTTACCAACCCTACTGTTTTGCCCAGGCAAGAGCTCAGAGGTTCACAAAGGTACACAAAATAACATCCCAGTGTTTATTGGGAATGATAAATAAATTCATAAAATCAATAAAATGATTGAAAATTAAACAAATTACAAATTACACAAATTAAGTCCTTCAGTAGCTATCACACTGGCAATCTTCTGTGCCATCCCTGATGTGTATATGTCACCGTGGTTGTTAATAATGCAAATGAAAATTAACTGGTTATTATTCTGAGGTCATAGTTTAAGGCATGTAAATCTGGAAATTTTAACATATGGTAATCATTTCTGATGTTTATCCCCATTATAGATTGCTTTGCTGTGAGTGATGTCTCCTGGTTAGTTTATTTTTAGATGTATGTTTCATATACCATCACTCCGAACATAGTTCTGTCTGTAATGGAAGTTCAGAGAGGCAAATGATGAGGCTAATTAGTCATTAGCCGTGTTTTCAAGGTCCCACAAGTACATGTTTTACAGTGTCACAATGCAATTAAACCTACATTACTTCTCTGTTTACGAAAGGGACATTGTGTGAGTTCACCATAACACATACAGGTTAATATTTGTAGCCATTTCTTGGATCCTTTTGTTGTTACACCACTGATAGCTCCTTTTAGACCTGCATAAATCTGACCAATCACAGTGCGTGCATATGTAAGCCTTTAACATGTTAGATGCAGATCTCATGCCCCTATCGGAGTAGAAGCCCATCAATCATTTCCACGTCTATAGCTGTCATGTTGCATTCATAGTGGAATAACCTTTGTCTGTATAGATTATGGTTTGTAAGATATCACTCCATAGGGTGACGGTAAAGCTGTTTTTTTAAGTTCTTTTTGTCCTCTGAATTTAGTGAGCAACAAGAATAAATATGTAACAGGTAGGTAGCTGCTGAGGTGATTCGCGTATTTCTGCTAATGAATGCTGTGCCATTTGCAGAATATGTACAAGGAGTTGCAAAGCAGAGATTCTGTGGTTTAATTTGATATTTGAAATGTCCTTTCGCTCCCTCAAACTGGTTTGGAAATATCCAATTTTAGTATTATGTTCTATTATGCTGGGAGTCGTTCTGGATAAGAGCGTCTGCTAAATGCATGCAATCTAATGAACATTTGAATGGTGGTATCACAATGAAATCTTGAGCATTTAGAAGGTAGAACCCAGGGAAGGTGTTTGTCTAGCCACACCCTGCATTTACAGAGTGAATCAGTCTTGAAAGGGTGAGTGAGCTGGCATATGCTTGGTGCCTCCATTTAAAAAAAAAAAAAAAAAAAAAAAAAAAGCTTTCAAATCACTCCAAATACTATCAATTTTCAAATGTGTATTTCATATTCCTTAAGAACCAAAAGTTAATTTCAAGCTCCAGTTAGATATGAATGTTGAATGATAGCTCAAAGTTAACTCAGAGAACTGTGGCCTTGCAAGCATCGGCCTATTCACAATAGATAAATTATCCACAGTTCTCCAGAAAGTATAAACCCCACGATCCCAACACCATGGCACTGTGCAACTTCCAGAGAAGAGACATGATTAGATAATTGGGTAAAAGACCCAGCATCTTGCACAGGATACTAAGATCTTGCCCTCACTCCTATGGGTGATTGTTCTGTCTGTAGCAGGATCACTGGGCTCTGCTACACAAGGAAACGGTGGACGTGTGAATGTTCCTACTAAAATGACTGCTTACTTCATTGCAAGCATTTTATAAAGATTAGAACCAAAATGGCAAATAGACCTGCTTAAATTGGTATAGGTAGTTTATTCTAAAGTTTAGTTTTTATTTGCTTACACCAGTTTATGTATGAAATATAATATGAAAATATTTTGATCTCATGTAAATCCATATGTCACTGTCCATAAATGAACAGCCAAAAAAACAGCTCTCATTTTCAGCATTTCAGATGGAATTACTTCCCTGCCACTGGCTCCAATGCGAAATGTGTGCTTGTTTGAGTTTATCGAAAATCATAGTCCAGTTTCAGTAGTCATGAACAATCCTTTCGTGAATTCTGGAAGAACAGGGTCAATCACTGATCTCTGGTACATTATCCCAGTGCATTCTGGGTGGCCTTCAGGAGAGGGTGCTGACCTTGAATAATCTGAAAATAAAACTCGTAATGCGGTCTGGCATCTGCATTATATGGCAAACCCACTATATGTCAAAGGAGCAATGAACAGGGCTGAATATATCTCATAAATCTTTGATGCATGTAAGCAAGAGTAAACATCAGATTTGCAGGGTCAATTTAGATAGGCCACACAGCCTGAATGGAGGAATGAAATTGCGGGAAGCTTGACCTGTTTCTTCGATATATTTTATTTTTGTTTATGTTGCCTTTCATTCTCCTCAGTTGGTTGCATTCTACTTGTTGTCCAGAATGCAGAGATTCAAGGATTCAGGTTGAAGACAAGTAGATCTTTCAGACGTTTCTGGTATTAGAACATCTAAGATGTCTGATTAGTGAGTAATTTGTTGGTTTGTTTATTTTGTTTTCTTTTTTCCAGAGAGCATGGGAACCGAAAGGGTAAAGCGTCCTTGGGTCGGGTCACGCGTTGTCTTATTTTAGCTCCCTGAATATGTGGGTGACACAATATCAGGGGCGGTGTCTTTGAAACCCTATCTGTTTAACTGCATGAAAATGTCTCTCCCAGCCACTCCTGAAAGACTTTCAGGAACACTGTCTGTTTTTGTCACAGGGAGGAAACCCCCTGGCAACAGGAAATGGCTGCACCCAGGAAATGCCAAAATCAAGTTTTAGCCCCAGGTTACAACACAGGTGAAGCAGGACATAGTCTGTGATGAATCGATTTGAAAATATGACTAATTCATTTCCAATGCAGCCCCAGTGGGCAAGCACTGTGAAATGGTGCAATCCCTCATTGGCCAATACCCGCTGTACAGAAAAGAGCTGAAAGCTTAAGTTAATCCTGGTAGCACAATTAAATATTCAATTCACCAGCATCATTACCTGAGTACTTAAAATGCAAATTAAAAGCCCGCCAAACTCAGACAGTGCGCTGTGCTTGTACCAGTTTGCAGGAGGGGAAGAAGGTTTTAAGACCAGCAAGTCTTCAAGTGAGGTCAAATAAAGAGCAAAAAAAAAGAGGCTCCTTTCCGTTTCACCAGCCAAAGGTGCATGAATTATGTTTTCTTCCCCCTTGAGTGGAATCATTTCACAAATGATTTTCATGTCTGAGGGGACAATAATGGATTTTCTCCAGTGCTGAAAATGTGTATGTCCCTTTTCTTTAGCCAATACATAATGTATATCAGCCTCATTGAAGAAACCCAACTTTCTTATTGTAATCAGAATTTTGTCAGAAATGAAAGCTTTTGAAATTTGTATTATTCTTTTTGTTGCACTCGGAGACCGGTTGAGCCTTTTGGGGTCTGTACTCAGTTAGTTGCTTTCCTTTATGTTTAAAATTTCCATCACAACAGACAGAAAGAGAGAGAGCATGAATGAATAATTGCTAATTATAGTTTTTTCGTTTGATGTTGTATAAAATATTTTGTTGAACACGCATGCAGTTTGGCAACATGAACATACACTCAGTGACCACTTTATTAGCCACACCTCTCTAATACTGGGTAGGACCCCCCTTTGCTAGCCAGAACAGCCTGAATTCTTCATGGCATGGATTCAACAAGGTGCTGGAAACATTCCTTAGAGATTCTGCTCCATGCTGACATGATGGCATCATGCAGTTGCTGCAGATTTGCCGGCTGCACATTCATGCTGCAAATGTCCCGTTCCACCACATCCCAAAGGTGCTGTATTGGATTGAGATCTGGTGACTATGGAGGCCATTGGAATATCCTGAACTCATTGTCGTGTTCCTGGAACCATTTTAAGATAATGTGTGCTTTGTGGCATGGCATGTTATCCTGCTGGAAGTAGCCATTAGAAGATGGGTAGACTGTGGTCATAAAGGGATGCACATGGTCAGCAACAATACTTAGGTAGGCTGTGGCATTTAAACGATGCTCAATTGGTATTAAACTGCCTAATGTGTGCCAAGAAAATGTTCCCCACACCATTACACCATGACCTCCAGCCTGAAATGTTGACACAAGGCAGGATAGATCCATGGATTCATGTTGTTTATGCCAAATTCTGACCCTACCATCTCCATGTCTAAGCAGAAATCGAGATTCGTCAGACCAGGCAATGTTTTTCCAAACACCTACCATCCAGTTTTGGTGAGCCTGTGCCCACTGTATTCTCCCCCAATGTAGTGTCCTGTTCTTAGCTGACAGGAGTGGTACCCAGAGTGGTCTTCTGTTGCTGTAGCCCATCCACCTCAATGTTCGACACATTGTATGTTCAGAAATGCTTTTCTGCATAGCACTGTTGTAACGTGTGGTTATTTGGGTTACTGTGGCCTTCCTGTCAGCTTGGCCGAGTCTGGCCATTCTCCTCTGTCCTCTGACCTCTGTCATTAACAAGGCATTTTCGCCCACAGAACTGCCACTCCCTGGATGTTTTTTTGTTTTTCGCACCATTCTCTATACACTCTAGAGACTGTTGTGCATGAAAACCCCAGGAGATCAGCAGTGTCCGAGATACTCAAACCACCCCGTCTGGCACCAACAATCATCCCACGGTCAAAGTCACTTAAATCAGGTTTCCTACCCATTCTGATGTTTGGTCTGATCAGCAACTGAACCTCTTGACTATGTCTTTGTGATTTTATGCATTAAGTTGCTGCCAGATGATTGGCTGATTAGATATTTGCATCAACGAGCAGGTGTACTGGTGTACCTAATAAAGTGGTCACTGAGAGTATGTTTGCCATGCAAATTAATCAAATCTCAATTTCAAACAAAAATTAAATTTGAATTAATCAAAGATAATTGCAAGTGAGGTGACAGTGTGTGACCAGTGTGTTGGGTTATATACCGTAGACCTACATGATGGTTTCCTATATGTCACTCATCTTCCCAACATGCCGAGAAGGCTCCGGTCCAATCGGATGATTGTGTTGGCCGCATCTTTGAGAGGGGAAGTGGGGAAAGTCCAAATCGCTTCAGCGTTTGGCCCTTTGATCTGTCTGTAGTGTCAATGGAGGACTTTATTTCACTTCCATTTCTTTGCCATTAGACGGCATTTCCATCCCGCTTTTTGTGTAATGAGAGATCATTGTTTCCCTTCTCATGTCCAGCCTGTACTTCAAAGAGAAGCAGATCAAAATCTCAGCCTCAAGTCCAGCCATTTACTCGCCTTAATATTCATTAAGGCGTGACGACTTCTGGCATATCCAGTTCCAGTGCTGCTGTTAGAAATCCGAGTGCACACACATGACCAGAGGTAGCATATCAGTGGTTATCAGGGCATTTCAACCACATTGACAAATGGCCTTTTGATTGACCACTGACAATAAAATGTATTGTTTATTGTTGTCATGTCTAATGTTCACTTTATTAACAGTGTGTATCATGGTTAATTTATCACATCAATTTATACCATTTAACAATGCCGATATCAATGTATGCATGCGCTAGTCTGGGAGTGTTGTTAACCAGGTCTGTCGCTGTTGCTCATAACTTGGATGGATGCACTTCTGTTCTCTTGTACTGGAAGCTGCTCTGAACAAGCATGTCTGCTAAATGAATGGAATATAATGTAAAGTATGTCAACAAGAGACAAATGTTAAAAAAATGATTAAAAAAAAAATGTCACTGACAATTAAACAATACATTCAAAGTAAGACTAGCCTGGATTTACGCCGAAATGCTCTTTGTCCTTTATTCAGAATAATAATTTTAAGCAAGTGTTTAAAATGTGTCATTTATTTCAGTAATGGTGTGACTCAAGAATTTTATTCTTGAGAGTCGCACCATTCTCAAGAATTTAACAAAAATCTAACACACGTGCCTGAGCTGATAAAAATACTTAACCAGTCTGAAGTTGACTCTGGCCCTATGATCGACAAAGCTAGAGTCACGATTTACTTGCGCTCTTTTTATTGGAAAAGGTTATGCGGTCATAAAGTTCACTGAAGAATATCAATCAGTCCAAACTGCTTGATGTGAGCGAGACAGAAAGCCCTGAAGAATCATTTAGAATCTCCTCTCCGGCTTCTGACAGATTGAGGAGCGAGATGGCTGAATTTGACTGTGAAAGTAAATAGACTTTCCCTCCGTGCCGGGGAGAGGAGTTGGCAGACAACTGCAGCCTTTATCTGACAGACAGAAGAAAATAAAATCCCTCTTGGATGTGGAATGGAGGCAGCTATTAAATAGTGGAAGCAGCAGGCGGGAAGAAGGCTGTGTTCTGAAAGGACACAGGAGACGCAAGCTGCCAGCTTTTTTTTTCTGGTTACCTGTGGTAAGGTAATAAATTAGTTTGTGAGTACAGGCCAGGATGGGTATTTCCAAAGGTTTAAAGAGCCCCATCATATCCAACCCTAACTGTTGAAAGGAGTGTTCTCCAGTACCAGTATCTCCGTCTCATTAAGGCCATGTCTTATGGCCGTGGACTCAGATAATTATTTCGCTTTTGAGGGCTGGCGCCGAGCTCAATTCTGCATTCTGCGCTGTTGATCCAAGGAGACCCTGTTCACTCAGATTAAAGCGATATGCTGGTTTCAAAGATGTTTTCAACACCAAAGCAATGAAATTAACCAGTTTGTAAGACCACTGAGAATTCTAATGCCGGTGGATCAGTTGCATGACCTACCATTCTGCAAAGCCTCAGATTTGAAAATGCCCAGTGTTAATTCAATTATTTAAAATTAACTTCCAGGAACAGATTGTGCTGCAACTGTTAAAGTTCTCTGTTTCCTAAGAACCCCAGTGATTTTGTATGCATATGGGAGGTAGCTGAACTTGATGGTGGCATGCCTGTGGAGAATGTCAGTTTAAAATTGCTTTAATGAAGGAATTCATGCCATTCCCTAATAAGCAAGGAGAAATGTTTGGAACCCCATGTCCACTATGTTTTTGCATATATACCAAAATACTGATCATAGTTTACCAGTAATTTTATCAATTCATCAAGCACTTGTTTGCTAGCGAGGTCCTGCCTGCTCTCTTTCCTATTTGAATGCACACACACATAACCATGCACACGCATACACACAAAGCGTAAACAGACAGGCATCAACACAAAAACACTAACACAACATCAACACGATGACGCACGAAAACACCATTAAAATCTGTTGCCTTTTACAGTTGTAATGTACATTTTATAATATGCCTGAAAACCTATGCAGCGCTGTTTGTATCAATGGGGACTGGCCCCATTCCCAATTACAACCATATTCATCAGTATGTATATAATTAATTGTTCTCTTCATCTGTAGAACAAAAGTAATTGAGTGCTCAGAGTGTCCAAACAAAAAGCATTACAGTATCAGTGGCAGTGGTTTTTTGCAGGAGAGAGGAGGAGAGGACAGATGAATGAAGTGCTAATAGGACTCATTTGAGCCTCGCTGATGAGCAATCACTCATCCCACTGCGGTCCCCCCCATCCCCGCCGCAGTTATTCATCAACCTTAGCTCTGCCTGGTGGTGTTCATCATCTCATCATTTCAGTCATCAGCAACACTGTCCCCTCATTTACATTCTGGCCTCTGTCTCTTTCCACAGCGGTGGGGAATGTACCAGAAGGGGAGGTTGGAATGCCGGTTGAGACCGCTTGATTGGTGAGTGAGTGCTGGAGGGGTGTGGACCAGCACCCACATCAGTGGGTGGAGTTCTTTGATGACTTTAAGTTACATTCATTTAGCGGACGCTCCAGAGTGACTTCCAGCACAGAAGTACAGAAGTGTATTCGTTTAAGTTGACTGAGTAACAGTATCAGACCAGACTTTGTTTAAGGGAGACACGCTCTAGGCTTGATGGCTTGCTGTTTAATATGTCTGTGCTGTCAAGTCTGTTTCCTCTCATGGCCTTCTCTAGGTGAGGTGAGGTGAGGCTGAAAGCAGTTAGCCCCTGGTACAGTTGGGCTGCCTTATTCTCTGTGTGTGTAGAGTGTGACTACACTAATTTTGCGGGGGTGGGCGTGTTTGTGGACCGTTTTTATGGGGGGGATGAGGAAGTGAGCTGACAGGATTCCCCAAAGCAATACTGCAGGGAACAGCTGTGAGATAGAGCAGTCTGGGTGAGGGGGTTTGAGTCCGAGCCAAAGCGCACCGTCACAGGTAACATCCCCAAGACAATTCCTCCTCTCTTTACTACACACAGAGAGCAGGAATCATGACCGGGAGATGAACTGCGTGCTGAGGGATCCCAACCACAGTGCGAGCCGCCAGCTGTTCGGCACACACTTACCCGCTGTCTGCTTGCCATCTTGAATCGGTGGAGTGGAGTCTAAGGGATTGTGCGCAGGGGAAGCAGATGGTGAGCAGTTATTGCCTTAAGTGGTTTTGTAACAGTCACAGCAAACACAATATGGCTGTGTCTGTCTGTCTGTCTGTCCATCTGGGTATAAAGCTGTGTAGTTGCACGCTTGTAGTATGCCTGTGTGTGTGTGTGCGTGCGTGCGTGCGTGTGTGTGTATGCAAACGCTTGATTCACATCACTTGATAGAAGCAGAGTAGATTTTAACACACAGCTGAAGAAAAAATAAAGTGAGGAGGTCATATTTCAAACAGATACCTCTTCAAAAGTATTTTACATGGTAGTCCTTCACAAATACATTGAGAAATGAATGCACCGTGGACAGAGTATGTGGACTGCGAAACACGTTCGGTACAAAAGCATGTCACAACATTTCCAAAGGATCATCAGAGGTCTGGTGCAGCTCAATGGCAGCGATTAAGGTTAATGACACTTCTAAATGTTGGAAAAAGCAGAAAGTCTGGATAGTTGCCCATGTGGAGACATGTGGAGAAAGCTCAATGCTCTGTCTGAGGAAAGCTGTTGCATAGCATTTGCATGTTGGGAACTCATTGATACTGGTAAAATATTAAAATGCATTCACCGTCTTATGCACTAACAATCATAAAATTGTTAACACCCTGCAAGATGTTCTTACAACTCTGTGTTGGACCAATTAAACTGAGCTACATCCTTACTCTGTACATCACCTGAATGGTAATACAATTTGCAGTTTATAGTTTAGACAACTGAGCTCAACTGAGTGCTTGTGGCAGGGGTGTAAACAGCACATTAAATGACTGAGTGTCCCTGCACTGTGGGAGATGAGATGGGGCATGACGGGATGGACAGAGTTGGGGGGGGGGGGGGGTGATCCTACCTTTTGGCTGCTGTTAGATGGCTCTGCTGATTCCCCAAAGCCTATGATGCCCTAAGGACATGGGGCAGTGACACTCACACCTACGGACACATGCATTGCTGAGGCAGACCAGCCCATAATAGGTGTGTCTGCCTATTATAAAGGCACGGCCTGCTGGACATCTCAGGGTAGAGGCCTCAAACACAGTCATTGGCCCTAACCGCTGCCCCTCGGCCCTTCTTGATTGGTTCATGCTCTCCATCATACACACCCCTTAAAGTCAGAGGTGGGGTTTTTTATGGGGCTGCATTCCTGTTGATGTTAAAAAGGAAAATAACAGAGGTTTTTGCCTCCATGCAAAATGCATTTTTCAACATTTTACAAGCTATGGCACTTCTGTTTAATGTAATGATCTGGTATTAGGTAAATCATTACATTTGAAGGGGTAGGCTTTTATGGTAGCCATGGTGAGCGAGGGTGGCGAGATTAGGCCTGGATGGAGGAGCGCACCTCTTACAACATTCTCTTGCCACCCACTTGCACTTGAACTGGAGATTATCCAGAAAAAAAATGTAACATTTCCTGCATTTATGATTTCTGTGCACAAGCATCACAAGGGCGCTGGAGCAGTCTCTAGATCTGGGTGCAACATTGCCAAGGTTGGGCTTCAGGATGCTACAGGATTTTGATGAAATTGCACTCGTCTCTTAATGGAGGCGGTGCATCAAGGTGGAATGAAGGGGGGGGGGGGGGGGTTTGGGGGCCGTGGGAGGATGAGTAGTTGTGGTTTTACACAAAACCACAGTTGGTCCACAGTTGTGTCCAGCGATGAATTCCTGGGGCAGAACCCAGAACTATGATGCAATGTCGGATTCAACAAGGAAGCTGCCAATCAACCCCCATCCGCCATCCTCCATGGAGGGGACCACAGAGCTCCGGCATCACCTAGGACCTCTGTCTCCCTGGAGATGGGCCTGCAGAGTGACAGGTACCATTACCATATGCCAGTGTTCTTCACTCAGCAGCTCTGATTCTGTGCCTCCAGAACAGGCAACACGAACCTTGACCTCCTGCTCATGAGTGCCCTTGAATCCCTCAGCATCCTGGGTATATATATAATGACTGCGGCAGGGCTCCATGATTTGTAACATGAAATGGACTCTCTTTTTTTAAAGCCCACATCTCTCCTTTTCGATGGTTCTGCATACAGTACCTCTGTAAATCCATTGTAGTGCTGTGGTTTGTGGTTGACTGCTGCCTCCACCCCTCCCCAAGCCTTCCTGTTATTTTATTCAGCAGTTTTCAAATATATGCTGTCTCAAAGCACATTAAAGAAACAACATGTCACGGATCTCCATATTTATAATGTAAACATCTTTTGAATGGTTCTCCTGACAATGTCTGATCCCACAATACTTGGAAATGCTGCAAAAATAGCTGCTTATTTCCTTTTCACTCTGAATGAGGTATTTATGGCTTGAGTATTGCCTAGCTGTCAATCTATCATATAGCATCAATCTGTCAATCTATCGTATAACAGAAATATGTTATTCCTGGCTGTCACTCAGAGTCAAGGGACTATGGCAGCTGCTTGCATCTCCTGTGTAGAACCAACCTGATTAACAGGTTCTGTATGACTGCAGCTTATGGCTGCTGAACCCTAGACCTCAGTTTGAGCCAGGGTTAAGTGGAAGAACCGGAGAAACTGGAGCCGTGGTATGTCACAGCTAGCCTAAGCACGAATATATGTTATGCGGGCCTCTCAGCTCTTCAGTTCTGTCACAAGGGCAGCATTTATCACGGCCGGCTCGTTGGCCACTCAGTTGTGGTTCCCGTACATGAACACCAGCCAAGGAGAGGCCGTGCGTCCACTTCACACACAGGCCCTGATAGATATGAGGGTGCCTGTCGTTTGAAACCAGCGGTAATGGCTTTTTATGGTGTCCCCCCAGTCTGCACATGACACTTTAATTGAAGCCCCTGTGACATATTGGACTCGTTTGAGGAAAGCGGGTTAAAAAAACACTTGTCTTTGACATTTAAAAAAATAAAAGCTTTTTTCCCCTCATTCTTCTCCTTTCTGTGCCTGCTCGTAGACATAGCCTATTGTCAGCATTACCTTTTTCAAGATTAACACACAGCACCATAAAAATGAAGTTCAAATAGAAGAAAGAGCAACGTATGCATGGAACTATCAAATTCAGAGAACTGATTTCTTTCTCTGGCCCTGAAAAGCAGGGAGTGGGGACATTTTGCAACAGCTGTTGACAAAACTGCTAATGTAGACAAAGCTGGCTGTAAGTGTGTGTGTGTGTGTGTGTGTGTGTGTGTGTGTGTGTGTGTGTGTGTGTGTGTGTGTGTGTGTGTGTGTGTGTGTGGAGGGGGGATGGGTGGACAAAGATATATTGCAGGATATGCCTAAATTAAGAAATCCACCTCTTCCACTTTGTATTACTATCTTTGTCTGTTTGTCTGTATTGGAATCCACTCACATGCACTTACCACACATATGCACTTACTTTCACTTTGGTAGAGTCAAAAATCTTTTTGTCAGCTGGACCATCAACTGGGGTTGTGATGAGGCCTGAAATGTGTGTGACCGTATTAGACGGAACACCAAAAATGAATGTTACAATATCATGAAATGTGTTAAAAGTGTGAGTCAAATAGCGTAACAACACAAAACGGGCAAATGATTTTGTGCCTTATACAATAATAAGGCCTTGCAAAATGACGTGGACACATCGAGCATTAATTGCGCACATGGGCTGCTAGAGTTTCACTGTGGTATAGAATGACCGCTGCCGGGTCGGCTGCAGTTGTCAGGCTCACAGAATGGCATGTGCCCTGCTGCGGTACATCTTCCTGTAGTGCGTGACCCTGCTGACACACGCGGGTCGAGGGTCGCGTTTGAAGGTCGTATTACCCTCAGAGGCGATATTGCATGCGACAGCTGGGGCGCGGCGAAACTTGGCTTGTCAGCAGCTGCATTCTCCATCCTGAGGCAGGAGAGCAGAAGCTTTCCGTCCCTGACCAATGCAGCCTGCTTCATAGGAACATGAAGGCTACGAGAAAGCTAACGAATAGCGCTGAATGGATATAGCCACTTCAAAGGGTGATTCAGACATCAGTTGAATTTACTAGAAAACATAGCATTTGCAGCGTTCAAAGTTTTGACTACTTCAATATTTGTCTCTTTCATCACATCTGAGGAGGGAGGTCAGTGTTTTAATTGCATGCTAACAAATAGAGAAGAACATTTTTTCTTTTGAAAAAAACGTGCAATGCAAATGCAACACCAATCAAACTTTCATTTAGCATATATACAGTGTTGACACAGACTGAGATACAATATTGTTAATCTTCAAACCTTTACAACATTTACAACATTCTGTATTAAGAGAGATTAACATTAATATTTATAACAGAGAGATGAAATATTTATATGATAATACAAAAGGTTATATGAAACATCTCAAAATACAGTCATGGACATCTGGGCTGTGTGCAATACGGGAGTGGTCAAACACATTGCAGACATGGTTCACTTGGTATTTTAAGCAATGTGTGAGCACCAGCAAATAAATCAAGTGAATAGGTATGACCCCACCTGTGAGGCCTCGGGTGTGAAACAATCGGCGCCTTAAGAACATGTGTCATGCGCTGTTGATTTGTTGTAAGTGGCATCACCCCCCAGAACAGTAGGCAAGGAGAGAGCCAGAGAGGAGTGCTAATGTGGCCGGCTTCGTATCAGTGCTGCGATCCCCTCTGCCACCAGAGCCTCCGCCCGGGTTTGCAGCACGTTGGCCTTAAAGAGAATGTTGTGTGCAGGGTTTCATCAGAAGATGAACATATTCCCTGTAATGCAACAATATTGAGCCCTGGCACCTCATTACTGCAAATGCAGATTGATTCAGCGTCGGCGGGAACGGCGGCCCAGGCGCCGGAGGAGAGTAACTGGGACTGACGGCTCGTTAATGAAGGCTGATGAGTTCGGCGTCTCCTCACCGGCCCGCGGGCTGGGCGGTTATGATTGCTGGGGGATTCGCTCCGCTCGGTCAAACGCTTCTCTCTCGGGTGGCCGGGGGCCCCGTCTGATCACCGGGAGTCATTAGCAGTGGCGTCCCATCGTAAAGAGACGCTCTGACTTCTGACGTGTCGCTTTCGCTCTGAAATGTCTGATTTAAGGCTGCACGCTCAGAAAGCATTAGATGATGAAGTCGCTGTGCAAGGATGACATTTGTACATCAGCGACAGCAAAGCATGCAAAATTACAACATGAATCAGTGTGAGATAATTATCTTATTTTAAATTTGTATTATTCGTTAGTTTATCAGATGTCCAGATGTCAGGTGGCTTGCTGTGCGTAACATGAATTGTAAATATAACTTATATACAGATCACAAGTGGATATTAAGTGAAGAAATCGAACAGAAAATACCTTGGTGAAGTGTGTTACAGTGTCTGGTACTCTCCTTTTATAATTACACCACTGTGCCCCTCTAACATACAGAACTGCAAGTTAAATTTGGTACCATCATAACTTTAAGTGTCACTGTCACAGACTGGCTCCACCCTTTGTAATTAGGGGAGGGGAAAACTGACACACCATGTGGGTCATATTTCATTAAGAAGCACGATTGGTCGGTAATTGCTTGCATTCACATCTGGATTCCACACCCGGCTGTCTTTACATGCAACTTTTAGGCCACCACAACTTCCAGTGGACTCTCAGGTCTGTGTTACCTCTGAACTCAGACATGTACTTACCCCTGCTGAGCGGTCTGTTAGAATTTTCACACTATGCAAGTGTGTCCTCTGCTCAAGGTTTATGTGGTAGATTTTCACTGATGTCTGTAACAAGTCTGGAGGAACTCAGGGCGCATCCATCAAATTATTGACTCCTGTGTGTTATTAGAGCTGGAGGGAGGTGATGCTAATGCAGTGAAAATTATGGTGCAGTTTTTGGGGGGAGCCACAAGGGGCCAGTTCTTCAAAGCGTGGCTCATTATTATTCTCGAAAGCAGCCCCTGTCGAACTGCTCTGTCATACTGCCACTGTGAAAAATACCTAACATTTGTTATGTTACATCATATTATTTATTCATTTTAAATGTAGTTGACACCCTTTATCCTGACTGAATCACAGAACTTTACAGTACAATCCCAGACTACATTTAAAATTAGGAATATATGTATGCACGTGTTAAAATCTATGAAATAATGTTAACATACATGCTTTTTTGTGTACTTGTTATCAATTTGCTACAGTTTCTCAGGTCAGCCAGGGGGAGAAGTCACCATCACCAAAATGCTCCCATCACCGAAGAGGCTTTCCAAAGCTCCTCTATGGTAATAAAAGAATTGGCTTTACCTTTCAAAAATGATGCAACTGAAGGATTGAACCTATTTTTAGGTAAGGTTAAACCTTACCTTTAGAAAACACAATAGCACATTTGAGTTTACCTTTAAAAAACATAACAGAAAGGTTAAACTCTACCTCTAAAATAACATAAAAGGCAATAAAAAGTTGGACTTTCTTTTAAAGTAAAGCCATAGAATGTTCAGATGATGGTCATGCTTATTTTTATGACAGAAAGTTAAATGGTGTATCTTAGCCACCACTTTAATTGTTTTAGATAATATTTATAGGTGGCACGTTCACTGTTTGTGATACTGGAATTTTTATGTCATGCGTGATGCTGTCAAGCCCTGTCTTGAAATGTTTTATACATGCCACAGTTAGATTCACTGCTCTACACCTCCTGTATATCATACACCACATGTGTTGAAAGCAGAGCAGAATTACCTTCACTCATTTCTGTCTAACAGCATCACTTCTCTGGCCATGGTGAATGATTCAGAGTCTAACACAAACCTGAGAAAGCTATTTTTACATGAGACTCCAATGCAGTTTATTTTAATGATTCTTAAACCAAAATGTTTTTTCTCTACTTGGGAGTTTTCCAGAGTAGATGGGTACTGAAAATATTCAGAGCAGTGGCATTTTTGAAAATGAAGGATGCTTTTTAATTGCACTAATGTTTAAGTGTTTACAGGCATCAGCATCTTGCAGCATCTGACAGCACTGAACATTACAAGGGGCCTGCCTTCCAAAAGGCCTGCCCTTGGATTGCTTGACCAGTGTGTGCCGGGCAGTGCGTGGAACTCTAGCGAGATGTTCAATAATACAGAACGTTTTCTGACAATAGCAGCGAAGGTATGCATTTGAAGATCACTTTTAATGCATTATTTACATTGCCATTAGCTCACCATACTGCGCGGCTCCTCAGCTCACACGCGGAAGACCTGATTCTGTTTTGCTCATCTTTAAATCAGACGGCTAAAAATACACACAGAAAGTAGGATGACCGCAGCACAGCAACAATGTGAGCACGTCTGTATGCACAACTGACAATGCTCGAGACATGCAAATCCACGCTACTAAGGGTTCAGCAAACAAACGCAAGAGATAAGAATAAAAGGACAAGGTGATTCATTATGCAGACATCTTAGAGGAACTGTTTCACAAACAGCACACAGTGCGTCAGAATTAATGTCCTGCTGTTTGCCGTTATAGTGAGTGAGCCTTCACAACCATAACAATGGATGTAATTATCATGTGACTTGTGCAATCCAATCAAAAGACATTGCTCTCCACAGCAAGATAGCATGATCGATTCAGATCAGTGACTCACTGGTAAAATATGCTACCCAGTTTGGGGTTCATGAAGCCTCACTCTCCCACTATTATAATATTGATGAGGTCACTTCAGCTGCTGTGTGTGTGTGTGTTTGTGTTGGTTGGGGATTATGGGAAAGTGAAACTCAGTGTGATGTCACACGCAGTCTGTCTCTAGGTCTTTGATGTATTTCCTGTAGACACAACCGCCATACCTCTCGCCATGACGCTCAGAGAGGGAAATGCCCAGTCAGGGAGCACTCCCAGTGTCTTATCTCACAAGGCCTCGTTTGTGGAGGGAAACGCTGTGAGTCTCACCCTTCTCGCCGCAGTCTGGACAGCCCCTTTGTGCTCTGGAAGGTTTTCGAAGGCTTTGAACTTTGTGTGCCTGGAAATCCATCGCAGGGCGAGAGGCACTCCAACTCAACGCGCTGATGCAGGGACTGAGAGCGAGGAGGAAGCAGGGGAATTGCTTTGGCGTTCTGCCGCTTCGGCGTTTGAGATATTTCCAGTGTAACCTGTTCCGATGTGGGTATTGCATCCGGTTGCGGTATGTTTTACATAGGCTTATTAATACTATTGCCTAACTATAAACAACAGTATTGCTGCTAACAGTTGCACCTTTTAATACACCACACGGGGTAATAAAAAGGTAACAAATGTGTTACTAATAGCTTTTTCAAATTCTTTTTAAAAAGTTATAAATCATTTTTACAAACCCTATGAATCATTCTATGAGGTTTATCTGTGCCTTACAATGCCCCTTTATATGTAATTAGCAGACAATGTGAGGACACAATATATATGCAATAAAATGACACTATATGAATTACACTATCACACTTTTATTCACACTTTTAATAAAAGAATTACCATAGGGCACATTGCATAGATGCAATGTCAGTGACAACACATATAGCATTGGAATGTGTATATGAGGGGCCCAGTGTATCATTGTATATTAGGTCAATTATAACAAAGCACTGCTTTATTCCCTGGTAATGCTCTGATATACCAACACTGTAACAGATTTATTCCAAGCAGTTAAACATGTATAGTATTAATTTCCCTCAGGTTTACTTTACTCATTTTAATTCCGGGCATCCACAGTCCAAGAAAAGTGATTTAGAAAAGTTGCAATCAAAACACTGAAGTGACAACTTTGTTGGTGTTGTTGTTAAGAGGTGATAGCCTCAATAAATGAATCGATGAGGCGGCCAGAGATAGCGCCCGGCACAGGCCTGCCCGCAGATTCATGGGAATTGCTGAGGGAGAGATGGCACCTGGCCTGGGGGAAATCAAGGCTTCCTCCCACGGGATTGCCTCTGTCGCAGCACGCACGCGGTGCCGTTTGATGTCCCCTCCCCGCCCCGGCCCTTTTCCATGTATCCTTTTATCTGGCATCAAAGCAGAACGGCCTGCGCTGTGATCCGGCGATGTTTCGATCGAAGCTGTCACACGCTGTGCCGGCCGCCTCGCCCTCGCCGGGGTCTGCCCGCTCCCGGAGCAGCCAAGCATCATGTGCCTGCACGTGTGTGTGTGTGTGTGTGTGTGTGTGTGTGTGTGTGTGTGTGTGTGTATGTGTGTGTGTGTGTGTGTGTGTGTGTATGTGTGTATGTGTGTATATGTGTGTGTGTATGTGTGTATGTGTGTATGTGTGTGTGTGTGTGTGTGTGTGTGTGTGTGTGTGTGTGTGTGTGTGTGTGGTGTGTGTGTGTGTGGGGGGGGTGTGTGTGTGTGTGTGTGTGTGTGTGTGTGTGTATGTGTATGTGTATGTGTATGTGTATGTGTGTGTGTGTGTGTGTGTGTGTGTGTGTGTGTGTGTGTGTGTGTGTGTGTGTGTGGCGGGAGGGGTGTGTGTGTGCGCGTGTGTGTGTGTGGGGGGATGTGTGTGCGTGTGTGTGTGTGTGTGTGTGCGCGTGCGGTGTTTGGATATACAAATGCACAAGCATGTATGTGCTTGCTTGCATGTGTGTGTTATGCGTGTGCGTATGTTTATATGTTAAATGACCCCTCTGGGTCAACTATTTATGGTGTATATATACATACACATACTATTCTTCTCTATGCATACGCACACTATATATGTATATGTATTCCAGCTTGAGCTTGCCTCCTAACTGAAATGAAAGATACTGTGGGAATTCTGTCTGGGATGGATCCCTGGAAACGTGGTCATTTTGAGGACAGATACGCAGCTGCTATGAAACCCAAAGCTGAGGGGAGGTCCTCTGGTGCTTCCCGCTTTCTGCTGTGTTGATGGAGGGGAATGTTCAATAGGAGGGGTTTTTATACCTGCCAATCACACAGCCTGACTGCCCTTAAATGTGACCTTTTGTAATGTAGGAGCGTGTGGCTTCTACCTCTTCAGTCCTGTACAGTCAACACTGTAGGAGTCACAAGGGCAGTATAGTGAAATGGAGTTATGATGACAGAACCCAGTAATATTAATTGAACTCCAGTGCTTTTTGTATATTAGTGTGCTCATGTGTGTTATTTTGTAGTGTAGTTAAAGCATCGTCAAACATTTAGTGTAACAGACTGACTTATGTTGACAATATAGCTTGATGTGTACATATTGCAACCCCCAAAGGGAGGCCACATCCCAAGGTGGCTGAATGCTTGTGATAATATCACCCAAACCACAGTGAATATGGTTCCCCAGGCGATCCCACTGAATAAGATAAGATAAAACAGGGCAAAAAAAAAAACAAAAATGGGGGAAATCTAAAAACTTGGTCCGGTCCACAGCACAGGTGAAAACGCATGTCTAGGTTCTCAGCTATGACAAGGACACAAAAGCTTCTTTAACATACAGCAAATTTCTTTTAAACTCCCACACCAGGCACAGCTCTGAGGGCTCCCTTTTTACAGGTGCTCACGAACCAAAATGACCATCAGGTGTGGCCAATGGGGGAGGCGTGGCGTGGGCTGGGAAAGGGGTGGAGTCACTGTTGTGGGCAGTAACAGCTTTCAATCACTTCTCCCCTTCTGGTGTCACTATATAACCGTTTATGCCAGTTTTTAGTCCAACTCCTGCACATTATTCATGTAACAATATCTGAGGATGCTCATGTGAATATAAGTAATGGATTCATGGGCAAAAAACAAAACATATTCAAAGTGTACTAATATATGTTTGGAAGTGCATGCACTGCCTCAGACCCACCACCAATAAACACCTATCACAAACTAATTTATTACATGACAATAATAGTATTCAGGCGTATGACAGCAATTTCCCAGAGGGGCATTTTTTCCTGTGAGAAAATGCTTGGGAGCAATAAATCAAGGAACACTTTGATACATTTAGCTGGTTGTTCAATAACCACCTCATTTGCATGTGATTTACATAAACGCTATGTATGGAGCAGCTCACATTAATGTTATGACACGTGTGGGCCATCCCAAACCGACCACTGGAGTGACAAACGTTTCACCTGCTTACATTATTATTGCGAGTACATGAATATTAACAGTGTCATGTAGCTGTAGTGCAACTCTGAAGGTGATGGAATGGGAATACACACAGAATACCAGGCATCGCAGGATAACGTTTGGCTGCGTTGATCGCTCATTCAAATGTACTAAAATTTTAGATGTTTAAATAGGCCCAATAACTATTATACTCTTCAGCTGCATTCCTCTCTGATGCAATGAATGGTGTATTTTGCCTGTTGTGCAATAAGCGGAACAAAAAAAAAAAACATGGCTGACTGGATTCCGATAATGCTAAGCAGTGCACAATGAAAATGATATTGAGCAAAATGTACTTAAATGGTTTCAATTACACACGTTACATCAGGGTAATTCCTGCAGTATTACCTCCGCAATTTTTCTGCATATGGTTATATTGCCGTTTGTCACTCAGCGTTTCACTCAGGTAGCGTTATCTGTGATTTCAGCATGATGAGATTCCACTTTGTTGAAACAACTTTGCCATGGCATACAGCAGTTGCATGCACTCAGCAGGATATTTATGAAGGGATGTGCAACTGTATATGAGCATCAGCATGCTGGAAATGCTTAGCCAGTCCAAGAACGCAGCAGACAAAGGGCACTCATAGCGTTGCAGATGCCCTTTCAGCCAGCTGGCACAGGACAATTTCACAATACTACTGCAGCTGGGAAGCAGAGTTAGCATGTTGCTCCATGGTTAGCAACATACAATGAGAATGTTCCATGTTGGTCAAAAAAACAGACTGGTGTAGCATACATGAAACATACTCAGCCCAACCCCACCCAGTGAAATGCAGAAATATGAGCAGGTGGAGGATCATTTTGCAAACCTGTAATAATTAACTAACTGGGCTTGTGACCAAGGTTAGAGGTTCAAGCCCCAGGTGTTTTCCTGCTGTTGTAACCTTGAGAAAGATGCTTAGCCTTATTTGATGTTGTAAATAACCAGCCTTATGACGGGGTGCTGTGCAAAACGTGAACTATGAAATTCATTATGGATCAGGGTGTTGTCCAACCAGATGGATAACATCATATATTCCTGTGTCAGCTGCGCTTCTCTGAAGTTTCTTAACCTTCAGTTTAAGGACTTTGGTGGAAATGATCAATAGTTTTGCATAGATCTGGCTCAGAGGCAGCATTCTTACCCACTGAAGCAGTGACCCAGTAAACAGCCCTGGCATCACAGTTCTCTCCATGCCCATGATCGGCTTTTAGATATCAAAAGAAACAGGTTAGGTTTACAGATTAAACCTATGGTGCTGTCACCAGAGCTAGAGGTGACAGAGACAAGCTCTGTTCAATTAGAAAGGGACTAACCCACTACTGCTACCGGACAAAGAAATAAAAAGTACATTCGCTGACTTGTTGAGGTAGAAAATACCCCACTTCAGCAGAGTCTGCAAGAGAAAGGTACGGCATGTGAGCAAATTTTGTATTCCATTGTGTAGAAACAAGATGGAAAGGCGAAGATTGTGTGACTTTCATTTCAATGTGTGTGAGAGCTTGCTGGTAGTCATGTGATGTCGCCACAGGTGTCCCCTTAGCCTCTCCCGTGGATCAGAAGTCCTGAGCGCCCCATGGCATTGTGGGCTGGGAGCCTAACCCTTTCAGGCCCACATGCAATGCACAGTTCCCAGGGGGTGTCTGCAGCTAATGTGCCCAAAGTCATAGGTGCGTCTCTCTCATCTCTGCTGTAGGGTCTGGGGGAATACCTCTGAAGTATTGCACTTCAAAAATATTTAGGGTAGATTCTAATTCCCAGCTTCTCTCAGCAGAAGAAGGAAAATTGTACAGGAAGAGCAAATCTTTTAGATGGATGTGGATGGCTTTGTCATCCCCTATGAAATGAGAATTGATTTCTGTTAAAAAAGGAGGTAAAACAACAACATCTCCGTAAACCTACAACACAGCCTGGATCTATGAAATATTACAGTGAAAATGTACAGATGTCTTTTTTCAGGGACAAAGGGTAACAATTACTTGTTAATGCAGATATACAGTAGATTCTCTTGCCAGGTCTTTTATGTGAGTTTGTGAGTTTAAAAGGCAGCATTTTCTTGTAGGAGAAACCAGGGAGTGTGTTTGATTGGCCATTCCAAGCATTCATAAAATAGTCCAAATACCCCGAAAGTAGTAAGGGTATTGACTTAATCTGCGTCTGTTATGTTTTACAGATGACTTTCTCTTTGTGGTGGATTTTCAAGCACCTGTTGACTTTTTATCGGAACGCTTATCTTTCATTTGAAGCTCTAGATATATGTGTCTTGACTCTAAATTGTGACTGAACCCCCCTGTGGACGCATCACTGTTATGCCCTCTAAATATTGTTATTTTTCTTCTCCCACTCCTCTGTAATCTGGGATAACCCGTGACTCTCTCTCCTCTTCACCCTCACATAATGTGTAAGGCCAGATGCCCTGCTGCGCCTCCCGCCCCCCTGCCTCGCAGGCGTCTCTCCTCTCTCCTGCTTCAGGCCTTTGCCTCTGACACGGGGGAGGCATTGCTCAAGGGTCAGGGGGGCGGAGCAATAGGGCTCCGACCAATAAACAGATGCCTGGCGTGCCCCAAAGGCCCTAGCTGGGCCAGACCAGCCCAGACCCTACTGTCCCCAGGAGACAACGCTGCCCTGCGAATAAAAAGAGAAGGACACCGGTCCAAATTGTTCACAGGTCACAAACAAACTCATCACCCGCTCTCTACATATAGCTCTGACTTTTTCAGCCATTTGCTAGAACGCCGACACCCCCACACACACCCTCCATTACAGCAGGAAAGGGGACTCTGTCAGCCTCGAAAAAGCATTTAGTAAACAAACACATCCGAAGCCATGCCACCGTCAACCAGCCCATTTCTCCCTCCTGTTATTCACCTCAGAAGGGGATGTTTGCTGACTGGCCACTCTACACACTCAGGGGGAGGGGGGGAGCTAATCTGAACCAGACTCTGCCAAGTTTAATTCCTAGTGTTGTCAGTAAAGACTTGCTGATTGACTCTTGCGGCTTCTATTTTTACCCATGGCGCCTGTCGCTCTTTGTCATTCCTGCGAGCTGATAGGTTGCTGACCAGGAGATTGCGCTCTATATATGATGCAGTGACATTAGATTTAGACCAGAGGAACAGCCTGCCTAAAATAGACCTGGCTCTGATTGAGTCACGGTACTAAATAACAACAATAGTGGCTATACACGTCCTCTTCTCCTGTGGTTCAAACCTCTATTGTGGTTATTCCGCTGATTTCAGAAAGGACTTCAAATGTGTTTTTGATTGTTTTTTTTGTCGTCCCAGACAAGGGTAACTAGAAATGATCACGAACCACTGCCTGAATTTCCACCTCGCTCCATGAGAGACATCATCGTGGTATTGATTTCTCATAGTATCCAATTTGAAAAACACTCCTCTTTTTCAGACACCGGGTAACCGCCTTACGTGAGCCTGTCTGTGGCGGGGTCAGCTCCATTATGGTAATTTGGCCCTTACAGAGCAGGTTGAGGAGTGCTGGGGTGGGGGCTGTCTGCCAAAGTGGACCAAGGCTGACTGCTGAGCGGACAGTAAGGTCACTGAGAGTCCAGAAGATGACCCCTCCATGTGGGATGGCCTCTCTCTCACCCCCCCCCCCCCCCCCCCCCCCACCCAAGGCAATAGGTATAGGCTGAGGGACACGCTAGAGGGAAATTTGTCCAAAAAAAGCAACGTCCCTAGAGTGAAGGTGTCTTGTGGCATTGTACGGTTTTAGCGGGTTACTCGCTTTAACCTGCCTCAACTCCCACCGCACGGGGTCGTTCGACCAACGAAGACAGCGACCACTCAACAGCGTTCACAAGCACCACACATCTTCTGTCCTTTTTCACGTTTATTCTACAATCCACACATGAGCAGGGTTACAGAAGTTAGAAAAGATAGTAGTTAGCAGTAGTAATAGTTGTAGTTTGTTAGCTGTAGTTTGTTAGCTGTAGCTATAGTTGTAGCCTGTTAGGTAGTCAACAGCTCAGCTTCGCCGGTCAAACGCGAGTGAGCAACAACAGAGTTATACAGTACTATAAACCCCCCGGGAACATCGCCGCTAGGGGCGCTATAACACATACACACACTTCACAGAATTATTAACCACTTATGTGCATATGAAAGAAAACTCCACACCTCCCACTTGGGCTACTAGTCTCTGACTAAGTAGGCCACAACAACAACATTCACCTAAATAATGTAAACAGATTAAACATTCAAATCTCAAATACAGAATAAACATGCATAAACACAACTTTCATCTGAGTCCTGTATTCAAGTGTCCACAGTCCCAGGTAGTTAGGGGGGATGAACGACGCCCCCTACTGTTCCTCCACTGGTAACAACACCACCAGCCTCCTCACATCTCGGCGTAGTATGGTGGAAGGACACGGTTCCTTGTCCTTCTTGGCTTGGGACAAGCTGATGGGAAGGCTGTGGCAAATCTTCACCTTGACATCACGGACGACACCTTTGACATCTGGACACGCCTCTTCAACACGACCCAGCCTGAATTGGCCTCGGAGGGCGTTTTGGTCCGCGACCCACACAAGGTCTCCAACTGAGACATTCCGGGCTGAAGCATGCCACTTTTGCCGGATATACAGGTGAGGCCCCGCCAACTGACTCCAACGACGCCAAAACTTGTCCGCTTCCACCTGGACTGCTCGTAGACGACTGAATGGGTAGGTAGGAAACTCGAACCCTTGGGTGTCACCTCTTGGACCTGCTCGACCCAACAGCAACGAATTCGGCGTCACGACCTCCACCGTCTCTTCCTGGACCTGAGACCTGGCACCGATCGGCCGCTCGTTGGAGAGGTTGGCAGCTAGGTACAGGAGGGTCTGGAACTCCAGGGTGGTCAAATCGCCCTCTCCACCAACACTGGACAGCGACCTCTTCAACACACGGACCGCTGCCTCCGCAGCCCCGTTTCGATGTGGTGAGTCTGCAGGACTGAACTCCCACACCCAGTCAGTCCCAGCCGCCACTGCTTTCCTTTGGACCTCTTGCTTGTCGATACCTGCCAGGAAGCTGTAGAGCTCCTCCAGCGCTGGTCTGGCCCCGACAAAGTTGGTGCCCTGGTCGGACCAGAGTTTTCTGGGATGACCCCTCAGGGCAGTGAATCGCTGATATGTTTTGAGGAAACCCTCAGTAGATAGATCTTCAACCAAATCTGCATGGATTGCTCTTGAGGCCATGCAACTGAAGACGATGCCCCAGACCTTCTTCTTCGAGCGTCGTCTCACAGAGTCTCGGACCACGTATGGACCGAACAGGTCGAGCGTTGTGTACTCGAACGGAGCTGCTGGCCCGGTGCGTACAGAAGGAAGGTCGCCCATTACTTGAGAGCACAACTTCGCCCTGCACTTTCGACAATGCACACAGGAATCGATGACTTTGCGCGCAAGTCTCGGGCCTTGCATCACCCAGGCCCTCTTCCTCATCCGAAGTAGGGTGCCAGATAAGCCTTCATGGTTGGTACGGTGAGCCTCTTCGGCCAGAAGGGTGCTGATCCGCTCCTTGTAGGGGATCAACGGGACCCCTGGTCTCTCCTTATCAACAGACTGGATCCGACCATGGCACCACAAGAGACCCGAAGAATTGTCTTTGCTCACAACCAGACGATGAAGCGTCGTCGTGGGGAAAGTCACGCCTGCTTGGGCGGCGAGGCACAAGTCCAGGAACGCCTCCTCTCGCTCCTGGACCGTGAGTACTGCCTCCCACTGTTCTTGCTTACTGGTTCGATCTTCACCAAGTAACCAGAAGTGCACCGCTCTGCGGACGTATCCAACAGTCCCACAGAGTTTGGTCAACGTCGCAAACCTCGAGAGGTCCAGCTGGCTTACGAGAGCCAGACCCCAAAACCTCTTCTTTTGGTAGGCCTTCGAAGTTGCTGGAGAAGACTGTGTAGCGCCATCTGATGAGGATTCGGCCGAAGGAGGCACCGACGTCGCTTCGATGCCACCCACGGTGTCGACCCCGCTCGAACCATCTGGAGCTGACGACCTCTTGGCCTGGGCCCTCGTGGTGATGGCGGTGAAAGCCTTCCTTTGGAGTTTACTCACAACCTCTCTGGTACTCGAGGCCACCTCGGCTGCAGACTTGATTGGCCACTCCTCAACCGCCTTGGACAGGAACTCAGGACCTCTCTGCCACGGGGAATCACCATCAAGCTGGTCGGTGGAACAACCTCTTGTGACCAGATCAGCTACGTTGTGTTGACCGGGAACCCACCACCAATCGGTCACAGGTCCGGCCTTCTGTATTTCGCCGACGCGATTAGCGAAGAAAGTTTGGAACCCATAACTTTCTCGCTGGATGGCTCCTAGCACGGTCTGGCTATCCACGAAGTGGTACCACCTCGCCACTTCCAGCCGACCATGCTTCTGCACGTACAACTTCAGTCGGGCAGCGAAGACGGCTCCGCAGATCTCCGCTTTAACTGCATCACCCTTCTGATCCAACGGTGTCAGTTTGGCCTTTGACTCCACGAGCCGGGTCACGACGCCCTCTGAAGTCTCCCAACGCAGGTAGAGAACCGCCCCATAAGAGTCGCAGCTCCCATCGGAGAATGTTACCCCCCAGGGTTTACCCAACCAGCCGGCAGGGGTAATGCTCCTGGGGAACGTGATGGTACTCAGCCTGGCGTAGTCTTTGAAGAGCTCAATCGCCTTCCTTCTCAGCTCACGGGATAGCGGCTTGTCCCACGTGTCCTTGGTCAAGGTCCCCGACTCTTGAAAGGCCCTCCTGACAAGGATGACACCTCTCTGTTTCAGGGGGGTCGACAGACCAAGGGGATCATAGAGTCCTGCTACTTGGCTCAGCAACATCCGCCGGGTGAGAGGATCAGGCGTCTTCTCCTCGATGTCCTCCACGGTGAGGTTGATCTCCGTGCGCATCTTTTTCTTCCTGGTGGAGAAATTGATGGCCACCATGAGGAAAAGCTTGTCCTCCCCCACGTGGTAACCCACGCCAAGGGCCTTGTTCTCCTCGTCCCCCAACTGATTGGGCAGGACGATGGTCTCCGGTTTAGCGGGAAGGCCGCCCTGCCTCCCACTTTGGCCAGATCGTAGCCATGGCTTGAGGTGAAACCCTCCGGTGGTGAGGATGGCTTCAACCCCCTTCAGGATCTGGCTCAGTCTATGGGGGTCGTTGTGGGACACGAGAATGTCATCCACGTAGGCATTGTCCACAATGACTTGTCTCTCCTCCACTTTGTTAGTAAACTGAGGTAAGTAGGCTGTCTCCCGCATTGCCACCTGAGCGATACATCCAGCCGGCTTATCACCCATGTTCACTCGAACCACGGCGTAGTCTTCAATGTCCTCAGCAGGTGAGTCTCTCCACAGGAAACGATGGACGTGTAGCTCCTGATCCTCCAACCACACTGAGTTATACATTTTGGACACATCGCCGATGGCCGCATACTCTCCCTCCCGGAAACGGAGCAGAACCGCCCGAATGGGGTTCAAGACGTCCGGTCCCTTCAACAAGATGCAGTTGAGACTGACACCCTTGAACTCACGGCTGCTGTCCCAGACTAGTCTCACTGGAGTGGAAACAGAGTGCGGGTTGGGCGCTGTCAGATGGTTCACCCACCACACAGCTCCGTTCCAACTGTCCATCACAGCCTTGGAAAGCTTGATAGCTGCCCCCCTTGCTACCATGTCGTGCACCTGCCTGGCGTAAGCTTCCTTCCATTTCGGATCTTTTTCAAGGTGCTTCTCCGATTTTAGGAACGCCGTCTTGACAGCTTCGCGGTTGTTGGGTAAGGTAGCAGGGCTCTCCTTCCAGGGATAACTGGCATCCCAGTGGGGCTCGTCGCTGTGGTGGTCGCTCAGTCTGAAGGTAAGTCCTCTCCTGATGATCTCTAGTTCTCTCTCATCGGCGAGCGACATCTCCTTTCCTCCAGGGGCACACTTCCCACAACGACATCCGCCACACAGCGGGTCACAAGCGGCGCCAATACTGTCCCACTGCAGCCACTTGACGATCTCAGCGTTGCTTGCAGCTGTGGTTCCCACCTTCATGGCGTGCCTCAGCTCAAGGTGATGGTTGTGGAGAACCTCGACCTTCTTGGACCCCGCCCTCATGGAACATGCGAAGTGGGTAGAAGAGTGGCGTGCAGTGACCTCGATGCCCTCAAAGAGGTCAGGATGCACACCACTGACGGTCTTCCCAAGCGGACCGTCCCACAACACCAGGTCGCCGCACCTCATCATCCGCTGGGGGGCGAGACGGCCCTCCCGGGTACTGATGAGCAACTCCACCTTCTCCGGGCGAGTCAGTTCACCTGGCTTGACGGCACCAGGGAAGAATCTCTCCAGGCGCGTCGAGTTCACGATGTTGTCCACCTTGGCGATCTCCTTCAGGCCGTAGCAGAGCAACTCATGGAGCCTCCAAGTCCCCTTCTTGGTGGCTACTTTCAGGTTCACACGGTACCTCTTTGTTTCTTCCTTGATCTCCATACCACCCACACCGTACACCACCAGTGTGATTGGTTCGCCAACCAGTCCAAGTCTCTCAGCTGCTTGATGGGTAATGTAGTTGGTATCGGAAGCTAAATCAATTAGCGCACCGATCCAATCCCCTCTCTTGGTCGTGACCTCCATCAACATCATGAGGACCGGGAGTTCTTTTGGACCACGCTCATCCACCAGTCCTTTACCAGCACACACGGTCGAAGACACTTTGTTCGTGCAGGCGTTCCGGACGGCCTCCAGTTGCTCCGGGGTCAGGCCTATCTTTGCAAACAAAGCCTCCTGCTCTTCAGTTGGACCGCGGGGTTCTCTCCTCTTTTCCCCCTTGATAGTGTCCCTCTTAGCTGGTGATCTCAGGAGACACAGGAAGAAATGGTGATCTGGAGGGGCGTCGCCCCTTTTACATCCAACGTTGCGACAGAGGAAGTTTCCATAACATGGACTGTCTTTCACGTGAATGTCCAGGCATTTGGAGCAGGCCTTGATCTTCTTCACCTGGGCTCTGCGCTCTGATGGGCTGGACTTCTTGAAAGCCTTACAGCGGTACAAGCGACCTGCGTGACCCTCTTCACCACACACAACACAAGGCTCACTTGAAAGGTCACCCTTCATCTCGCTTGCCGTAGCCTTGGTGAAGGAACGCCTCTCTGGCTTTCGATCCCACAGTTTCACTTTCACTTTCTCTTTGGAGGTCATGTCACCTGCTCTGGCAGAGTTCGGCTGTTTGGCGATCTGCAGCTGCTCCAGCTGCACCAGAATAGTCTTCTGATCTCTCAGGAACTGCCACAGCTTATCGAACCGGTTGCGTGGGTTGACGTCGTTGGCTGCATCACACCGGTACAACAGCCACCTTTCTTTTAGACCGTCTGGGAGCTTACTCTCCAGCGATCGGATTACCAACTGGTTCTTTATGGCATCTTCACAACCCAGATCCATGAGGTCCAACAGCGCCCGCTCCACCGCTTGAATCAACTGCAACGCCTCACGTGGTTGGTTGTTCCTCACGGCTGGAAGGCTCTGCAGCTCCAGTACGATGTCATCCGCTATCTGCGACGTATCTCCGTAGCAGTCCTCCAGGACCCGGAAGACCTCGTCTGCAGATCTACAATGAGACAGTCGATGTTCACCTTTGACTGGCCCACTGATGCTGTCCAACAGGTGAAAGAGACGACACTCAGGAGAGCCCGTGGGTTCAGCTAACGCCTGAAGAGTCGACCAGTTCTCTTTCCACCGCCAGTAGCTCCTCCTGTCCCCAGAGAACTTCGGCAGGCTTAGGGGTGCGAGTGCGATCCTGGGCCCGAAGAAGCCTTGCGGGGTGGCAGACGTGCCTCGTCCCCCTCCAACACCGTCGGGTTGCAGCGCGCGCGCTCCTCGCTGCCCCTGCTGCGATGCACTGGTGGTGCTGGGGTCCAACGTTGAGCCCATGGACCACGGTGGGGCTTGCTGCGGCTGTGGCACCCAGGGAAACGCCAATGGGGCGCTCGCCCCATTGGCGCTGACAGCCGCTGTAGTGGTTGGGTCAGCGATCGGGTCTGCGCCTGCACCTTGAGCACCATCAGAGAGGGGTGCGTCGTCACCTCCAGCTCCATCTGAAGGTCCACAGGGTCTGTCGGTGTTGGCCGCTGCTCCTTCACCGGCGTCACCGTCATGTGTGCCTGTGCCTTGGTGCATGTAATTTGCCAGCACCACTGTGGTCACAGCCCTCTTCTCTTTACAGTCTCTGAGGTAATTACGCAGAATGTTCACCTGCTTTTCTGGAACACAACGCTCCCAGTCCCGCACAAACTCCTCCAGTGCTTCCACTCTGCTCCGCAGTGCAGTGTGCACCATATCATACTGCTCACTGGACATGTGCCCTGACTGGAGTGTGTCGGCCTGATCAAAAGCGTCTTTAAGGCCAGCTGTCAGGCTGTTATACTGGCCTGATGCACAGCTGGACCACAAAGTCTGTTTTGCTTTCGTTTCAGTAACTTGGAATTTTGTGCGACAATCATTGAGTTTTTTCTTTATTTCAACAATATCTTCCGCGTGTGCACTTTCATCGTCCTCCTCCAAAGCAGCAATAAAGTCAAAGCTGATATTACAGATGTCATCATAGCTGCTTTTAAGAGCTCTCAGTTCTGTTTTTAAATCATGTTCGTTGAACAAGTCAATATTAAAATCAATGGTATTTGCCCTCCTGTTGAATGCTCCTTGCGCCTTGGAGCGCTGTTTCTTTAAATGAACCAAGTCCGCCATGTTGACGTCACTACAGCTCCTCCCACTCCGGTGACGTACTTCCGGTCGGCTTCACTGTGACCACAATGGCGGCGAAGTACTTCCGTTAGCTTAGCGGCTAATTAGCATGCTATCGCGGCGTAAGCTAACCTTCGGCGAACGGCTTATCTTGTACCGTCGCTCTACACACAGTCACAAGCACAGTCTCAATTACAGTCACAAGCACGGCCACAGACCACACGAACTCCCTCCCGATGTTTCGAGCCGACTCCAAGGCTCCGCCGATCGGCCGGAAAGCTCCTCCAGGTCCTGTTCTCCGCGCTAGCTCCCTGTAGCTCGCTGTTGCTAGCACCGTCCTGCCGCCGCTTCTCCGTCGCGGGGCTGGCTTCAGTGTTGACTACTGTACGGTTTTAGCGGGTTACTCGCTTTAACCTGCCTCAACTCCCACCGCACGGGGTCGTTCGACCAACGAAGACAGCGACCACTCAACAGCGTTCACAAGCACCACACATCTTCTGTCCTTTTTCACGTTTATTCTACAATCCACACATGAGCAGGGTTACAGAAGTTAGAAAAGATAGTAGTTAGCAGTAGTAATAGTTGTAGTTTGTTAGCTGTAGTTTGTTAGCTGTAGCTATAGTTGTAGCCTGTTAGGTAGTCAACAGCTCAGCTTCGCCGGTCAAACGCGAGTGAGCAACAACAGAGTTATACAGTACTATAAACCCCCCGGGAACATCGCCGCTAGGGGCGCTATAACACATACACACACTTCACAGAATTATTAACCACTTATGTGCATATGAAAGAAAACTCCACAGGCATCTTTCTGGCTAGTTGCTTCAGATTCAGGTACAGTTGGGTTTTTGGGTTAGGGTTAGGATTAGCGCTGTTACTGGGGTGAAGGTTAGGGTTTGTTACATTGTGTCTGTGGACAGGATCGTTTGGAACGAGACCACCTTTCTTCAACAGTGGTCCTCCCTGCAGCCAGACCCACCTTCATGGGGATGACAATACGTTAACTTCCTGAGGGTGGCGCTGGTGAGCGCCGATGATACAAATAGACTTCGTTAAACCCTCCTGCCTGTCATCTCTCAGTAGCATACACACTGCCTGACATGTGCATGAAACCTTTGTTACAGGCATCATCCTGAGTGATATTAATATTCTGCTGCTGATTACTGATGGAAATCAGAGGACAGGTCTCCTCTATTGCCCTCAACAAAGCCAAATCCCTCATGCCTGTCACAGGCACCTCCAGCACAGTGTCAAAGGGTAGGGGGTCATCATAAATAATGGACTATTTCCATTTTTAAACTCTCCGCACTGTCAAAAAGTTCTCTGCTGTTTGGGAATGTGAAATGTATAAATTATCTTACATCAGATGCACACTTGTGTGCCATGTCTATGTTGATTGACACTTAAAAAATGTGTGCTTTAAAAAAAAAAAAGTAAATACTGTTCCTCGTCCTCCTGTCCTCCTACACTGGCAGCGTCGGCCATTTAAAAAGCAGCCTCCTGTGAAAGACTGGAGTCATTAGCAAGGCATCGTGTGGGCTGTTTCTTTATCATGATCTATGAATTGCTGATTTTTATGCAATAGAAAACCAATCACCCACAGCACCCCTCCAGGCGAAGCATTACTCATCATGTCCTTGACACCTGAGAAGAATTGGGTCATTGTTTTATATTAACATGCTCATTTGTAAATATACACCCGTGGACAAAACACATACGTCTTTCTTATTCTGACAAATGAAAGAATAGAGGGGCTCGGCTCCGCGGGTTTAGCCGCGTCGCGGAACGCAGGTGTCTTCTGAAGCTCGGAGGTTGGCAGAGGGAGCTGCCGCTGTGTGTCATGCACTTTGCCCGCTAGTCACTTTTTCAGATTCATAATAAATCCGTTTTCTATTATTCTGTATGTTTCTGTGTGTTGTTTTGAATGTATAGCGATGGGTTGTTTGGTGGTCTCCGAAATACAGAAAACTCTTCCCACGTGTCCTCTGTAGGATTCACCTCTTGTAAAGCTAAATGAAAGGTGCTAAATGACTCATGTAAAGTCTGCGGTATGATCAGAGTCTCAGACATCTTGTAAGACCACGCGTTCAGCATCCCGAGCTCGCTAACTACTGTTGACAGGGAGATAAAGTGCAGAATCGCCACAGGATTGGATTTTAACAAGCACGCCTTCCTCCATACCTACAGCAGTGTGGTGAGCATTCACAGACCCCATAATGGGTGGAGCAACCCCTCGCTGTCAATCACTGATGTGTATGAACCTATAGGAAGACTGCTCTCTGTAGCAGGATACCATGATTGGTTGAAATCATGTTGGTGTGTGATGGCTCCAGTCATTACCTGTCTCTAGATAAGTGTACTGCTTCTGAGAGTAGCCTGTGTCACTGCAAAAGCTCTCTCCACTGAGATAAGTTTTGCATATTTTACTGTGTTTCAGATTGTTCAAAACAAATATATTCCACCACAGATAATGACAGTAAATTGCAGTATTTTTTTCTGAATTGGAGAGAAATAATGAAGAATCACCGTAGCCTTGGAGTCTTGTCATCAGCGGAACAGGCTTTAAACAGTCTGGGGAGTTAAAAGGGTGGCAGTGGAGCTCTTGAGCATCGCGGTAATTTGCTCTCCCGCAGCTCAGAGAACTTTTTGTGCAGCTTCTGCACGCCCTTTCTGAGGCACATTAACGGCCTCATCCCGGGAGCCAATCAAACCTTTGCATTCAGATGTACCTCTCCTGCGTACTTATGCGCACTTGTGCACTTATTCACTGCAGCAGAACACTGTGGGAAAGTAGCAGTGTCTTAAACAGGCCCTTGAAACTGAGCACCCCCATCAAGGAGTCTCTCCCCCAGCCCCTGTGATGTCACCGTGACTTTCGGGAGGCGGGTCGCCTTTTCATTCTGCCGCCGCGACATGAAAGACAAGGGATTTTTGTGAGAGGAGGCCCGGCTGTCCTCGCCTCCCTCCCGATGAGACCGAGCTCCTGGTTGGGGGCGCAGGCCCCTCTGTGTCCCCATGTTTGTGAATATTCATGAGCAGGCAGGGCCGTGAGGCATTATCAGCCCGAACGGCTGGTGGGTACAGTGACTCAACACGTGTCAATAGTGATAAGAATCAGAGGCAGACAAGGAGCGACGGTCGCGCGGCCGATGAATATTCACAAGCTGCTGCCTCCGCTGAAGCTCCGCAGGTTCAGCAGTGCAAACAGCGGCAGGGGCGTACCGGGAGAATGTGTAATGTGTACAGTCAGTCGAATCAGGGTGGTAGATCGAGAAGTTTGAATACCTGACAGAAGTTACGCAACAAGTTCTGTCAGTGACTCTGAATATGACTATATAAAACAAATGAGAAGGTATGAAAATAAGATTTAAAACATACGATTTAATTAAAAGACAACTAGTTGAAGTGGCACCTTGTGAGTCTGAACGTGAGCGTATGAAATAAAATGCTTCGTATTTCTGGAGATAAAGCAACGATAACTATCTAAGTAGCCTCTATGCCCATTGAGCATTCTGTGGAAATCCATCAGAGAGGTCCAGATCATCAGAGCGCTCACCGAGAACCCTAGGAAATCTCTACCTCAGGGCGCTTGTTGGACGCAACATGCCACTCTCCGAGGACAAGTATCACACACACACATTACGTTATTGTCAATTAGCAGGCACTCTTATCCAGAGTGACTTACATATATGCAGGTTACAATTTTTATCCATTTATACAGCTGGACATTAACTGAGGCAATTCTGGGTTAAGTACCTTGCCCAGGGGTACAGTAGCAGTGGGAATTGAACCAGCAACCTTTTGGTTATGAGCCCTGCTCCTTACCACGATGCTACACTGCCGCCCAAAGCACTTTGCATCACATCTGGATCTCCAGCCAGCTTCTGAGCCATCGTTACTATTCCTGTGTCCCTTTATTCACCAAGCGAGAGGGGAAACGCTTGCATCATTCCATACGGCACACGCCGTTCACGGATGCGTGCTGTTTGCATGGAACGCACGCTTTTATCCTGCCCCCTCCCCCCCCCCCCCCCCCCCCCCACCTCTCCCACGCACCTTATGCATTTTGAATGAGCGGCGGCTAATAGCGGAGGGCCTCCGGGCGATCGGAGACAGTGGGCCAATCTCTGGCCTCCTCTCCTGCCTCCGTCCGGGACGCCATCCCTTTAAGGGCATTTAAGTGCACACGCCTTCAATAATGAATCTAAGAATAGCAGGCCCGGTGCAGGTGGCAAATGCCTGCCCACTCCCCTCAAAGGGTACGCTCCCACAGTGATTCACATGCTGTACCCAATATAAGGCTCCTATACACTCCATATAAGCTTACTAATAATGTGACGGCCAGGCCCTTATGACCCAGTACCCAGCACCCTGGTGAGGAGGGGCATCATATTTGCTTTTTTAACTGTCTGGGTGTTTATTTTTATGACTCTCCCATCCTCATTTGCCCCCAACGTTGCTGTCACAGTATATCCATGGTGCAAGAAAACAGAGGTGTACCTACATTTTGACAGCACTGTGATGTATTACATTTTCTTACTGATTTCTCCTTTTTTGTGAAATTTGTCCCAATATTTTCAGATACTGAATGTATGTATGAATGTGTGTATGTGTGTGTGCGTGTGTGTGTGTGTGTGTGTGCATGTATACTCTATGTGTTGAGGATGGAATGCATGGAGATGGATATGTGTGTGTGTATGAATACAATGTGTATATATGTCGTATGTGTATGCATGTGAAAAGGGGAAAAAAACGCAGTGCTCCGCTCTAAATTAGACTTGGTTCTGACAGCGCGGCCGCAGCGGTACAGTATGGTGAGGAGTGCGGGGCCTCGTTACGAGTGTGGAGGGTGTTTGTGACAGCTGGGCCATCAGCGGAGATGACAGCCACCGCTGTACTCCGGCGAGAGGGGACCCCTCTCTCCCTCTCAGCGACGGGAGCCCTTCCGCGCTGCTGCTCTGGCCCTTCTTGCAGGGACAACTTAAGTGCTTTTGTTTTATCGCACGTTTCGCCTGCGTGTGAGAGGTGTCTGCTCTTCGTTCAGATGTCCCAGTGCACCGCAAGCCGTTCGAAGCTACACGTGGCTTCGAGACAACTTTATGGCTCCCTTCACCATAAAATATACCATTTACATTCTTACTAATTTCCTAGGCAGAGACCATCGTCTGTGGTAACTGATAATTCTTGTCAATTGATGTTCTTTCGTTTCTATAACCAGCACAAGAAGTGGGATCCCTTTTCATGTCTTTGCCATAGCGACAACGGGTAGCAACGGAGTAGCAACGGCGGTGCAAAAGACAAGGTCTGTTTCGAGAGGAAGACAAACGGATTCCAGAAAAGTCATTTTAAGATTTGGCTGCAGATTCCCAACTAGAGGGGAAATGTTGACCCCTATGTCTGTTGCCAAACCCTCGCAAAACCGCTGCTATTGCCCAGCAGTGTAGTTCAGCGAGGATTAGGGTTGACCAGTAACACAGTGGGGAGAGGCACACTTTATTATCCAAACCGCTGACAGCGTGGATTTAGAGCTGGAAAGTACTGACCTAAAACCCCAGCAGTGAACTGAGGATAGGAGGAACACAACAGACTGGCTGTGGATTAGCCAAGGCTGGCGAGTACATTGGCGTTTTTGTGAAACTGCACCCTCTAGTGATCACTGTTTGAAATGCAACCTATCTTTGCACTTACTCCTTGTGAAGACAGTGCTTCATAAAAATTATTTATCTCTCCTGCTGTTTTCTTGATGAGCGTAAAGTCAAATGATTTGAAATGTTGTGGATATAATTGTTTGTATTAGTTTGAAAAGAGTTTTTATTTCTTGATTTTGACCACTTTTTGACTCAGTAGGTAAGCAGTACTGTCTGATATACAGTAGTGTGTCAACACAAATTTTAAAGTGAATATTGTTTATCTTAAAATGTACACAGCAGTATAATTTTGGAAGGAGGGTACGGTACTGAAAAATAAGCTACAGGACGCTAAAATATTGAGATTTAACATGAGCAGTTTGGTAAACTAGGATTAAAATTCACCTGACCTTATTAGTGGTACATTATGTATATTACACCCTGACTTTACCAGTACTGTCACTGGCTCAAGATGTCAAGAAAATGCCTTTCACTGATGAGAGATGAGGTTATCTTCCAAAAAGTTACATATAAATAATAATTGGCTCTGTTCAGACTAGCCATTTGGCATTTTGCCCTTTGAGTGAGGAACAACATAATACTTTTTAAACCATTATTTCTAGCACATTTGGCATCTACCAAAATCATAATTTTGAAAAAGAAACTAGATGACAGATTAAAATGCATCATCCAGTTATTTATGAAGTTAAGAACAAAGGACAAAGCACACTGCAGTAAAATTTAGAAGAAGGCACAGTATATTTGTAAGATTCATAATCTAGAACTAAAAAATAAACATGTTCCAAGAGCTCTAAAACTCTGAGGTGTGTGAATTAATGCCTAGCTAAATAAAGGATAAATCTTTTTTTTTTTTTGTTCTAAAAGGTGTGAAGGAGTGGTGTGCGTTAGCCTCAGTGTAACGCCGCAGGGGGAGGCTATGAGGTGTTTGCTCTCTGTAATTGGTGAATGAGGGACGCGTGCCAGAGCTATTTTGTAAACGCTTTCCAGGCATCACCTGTCACCGCTTGGCTGCGGTGTAATCACCACACCTCTCCTCTCTCTGTCACACTGTCCAGCCAATGAGAGCCTAAAACAATCCCACGCACTGCTCACACCTCTGCTGACAATGACAAACATACAAAAATGACCCCCTACGGAGGGATTGTCCCTGGAATGAATCCAAAATGCTTCTCTACCTGTGCCCATCACTCTGCGTACCCTACCTGTCCTCCCCCGGATGACAAAAGGAACATTATTTAGGGGACAGTTATATGCCGGGACGAGGGGTGGAGGGGAGAGAGTGCAGTCCAGAAAAGGCAATAACCGTCTCCTCCTCCAAAGAGAATAACATTCACATTGAGGTTCACGCAAAGCAAACGCTCCCTGAATGGTATCACCGGATTCTCTTCGCGAAGGCTTGCTCTTGCGCTCGTTCCTTCGACGTCATTAGTCCTCACGGAGCGAGACGTTCCTGAAATGTCCTGAAAGCTGTTTGAAAGATGGATGGATAAGGCTGGTTGGTCGCACATTAATGGCAAGGTCTAAACTCCTATGCGGAATGCACTTGATGAGATAAGTAATGACGTTTCTTTGCCCTTAAGATCTTCTGTTGGAGCTGAGGTAGACAAGATGAGATGAGATTTGTCTGAGATGGATTTGTTAGTACAAACAAACGCTATTAAATCTACCATTCTACTAATCGCTAGATTTTTCTGTTATTTTCACAACATGAGAGTGAAGGCCTGCTACTGTGAATTCATAAGTACTGTTCAGATCAGAACAAACAGCAATATAATACTTTTGATTGAATGTACTGTATTGAAATAAAGCTGGGTTTCCTTTTTCAGATGGAATTGCGATGACCGTTGCTCTACATTTGTTTATAGTTGGGTACCTGGGTGTCAGGTCTTGTGTTAACAGATCTTTTAACAGAGTGACATGAGCCACTAAATTCAGCTTTCTGCAAAGGGATTTATCAGAGCCTTAGATCAATCCTAGTCGTCAAAATTACTCTGTGTGGCACACATCGTCCTGAACAGATTCACATAGCAAGAGATAAATTTTCCAGTCTTGCCACCACATACAAAAAAAAATAGTATACAGTAATTGTGATGTAATTGATTTGAGACAGGTGTTGTACAGAACACTAAGGCCCTGTGGTGGCATTGCATGGCTCTGGCCCGCGGTTACATATGCGCTGCACTCCGCGTGATGTGCCAAGTCGTGTCACGCTTTTAAAGACAACCTTCAGCGCGCTCGTCAGGAGACGCGGGCGCTGCCAGGGACTTCTGGCCTGGAACACTCTGTCCGACGCGGCCGGTTTCTGCCCGCGGACAGCCATTAATAATGTCGTGAAGGTTAATATTAAAAGTAGACTTAACACCGCCACTGCTTAAACGTGGACTTGGCTCCCCTGCGCAGAGTCACCGCGGATAAAAATAACGTTTGGATAACATTATAAAAAAGGCTAGCCAAAGGTCAGGATTCTCAGCTGTATGTGTGAGACTAGCTGGGGCATTGACCTTTAATAGGGCAAAGCTGGGACAGTCACGGGGTACCTTGCACTTTAACTTGGTCTGGCACCATAATAAAACGTGAGGGTAAGCCATCATGTTATGTATTTTTGACATGGAGTAACTCTGCCAACAAATTCCTGTTTTCCCATTGGTTGGTGAGAGTGGGATGTCCTTTTTTTGTTGACGGGAAATGATATGATAAATGTACATAAGAGGACAGTGTAAAGCCTAAAAGTCCTCCTCCACTCTAACCCCCCTCTGTGGACATTTACAGTGACCTATCTATCAGTTATCATTTATTGCGCAGAGTCACTGTGAATAGGGCATTTACTGTAGTGAAGAAATAATGTTGTGTTAGAAATGAAGAAAGGTAGTACTTGTTTAAAAACATTACTTATTAGTTAAGTTTAGATGCATTGTCTTTAGATTGAATCTTGACTTAAGTCAACGTCTTTGACAAGTCAAATTCATTAATGTTTGGTGCATCTAGCCAAACACATAGCCAATCATTTTCATCAAACCACCCCAAGTGCCTTTCAGGTTGTTCATTGGAAGGACATCTTCTGTGGTCTCAGGTGTCACAGGCTGTCTGAAACACTCAGCACATGAAAAGGTTGTTCATACTTACACATTAACAAGTGTGAAAATATTCTGATCCAAACAACTGTCACGGTGGGAGGCCAGTGGGTGACATTGGCGACATGCGGTGGCTGTTGGACTGATTGATGGTGTGGGTCTGCGCCTACGGGTACCGGGACGGGAGAGGCTGACGTGTTCATGGACTCCACCTTGCGATGTTTGGCCACATTGGCTGTTGCTGAGCGCGCCGCTCGTTGCAATTTGAAACTGGGACACAGCAGCTTTACCACACGTTTGCAGAGCAGACAAATTAGGCCACCTACAAAACTGATGAGTGCAGAATTTAAACTGCACCTTAAAACTGGTTTGATAAGAGTCCACAGAGCCCTTCTCTAGGATTAGAGTTATGGAAGCTATTTATTTGCATTACCTTGCTTAGAGAATCTCGCTCTAGCTTCAGGTCCAGAATCCACCAATTTAAAGCTAGTGGCAGTTTGAACAACCAAACCTCTCCCTGTTGGTGTTGACTTTTTAACACACAACGATGGATTATATTAAGAAAAATGTATCTTTAAACAGTCTATTTGAAATCTCAATTCAAATTTTAAATATTCGTACATCTGGTCATTATGTAGAAACATGTTCTCACAGATTTTATTTGTATCAGACATGTGGCAGCATTGACTGTATTAACTTCCTATAACTGGATGTATAGAGTGCCCAGATGGGTAAGTTGATTGGCCATCGCTCGCATCATTCAGAGAGTGATGTCCAATAGAAGGCTGTTTTCATTAAACTGGTCTGCGAAGGAACCCAGGCGAGCACAAAGGTAATCTGCTGTTGCTAAGTGCCCGTTGAAGTGATATCAGTACAGCAGTCCCAGTGGCGTTTAGAGTCAAGACGCAAACAGGCCAGACACCATTTAGTTTGGCTTTGATTTATTCCTCAAATTTATTTAGAACCCAGCTGGGCAGGACATTATTCTGATAACAAAGACAGGAGGGCCATAACACTCAGATAAGGTTAGTTTGTATTACTACACTTTATTAGGTCCAGACTCCATCCATTTTTTTTTAATGAACACTGTGGTCTGACATTGTGGATTAGGGACTAAGAAATCTGCCTGATTATAGCATATGCATACATATTTCTCAGCATTTTGTGATTGACTTGGTGATCATGGTGAATGACTAGCAGACCATTAGAAATCCATTACAAATCAATTGTAATCAATCATGAAGTGGCATCTTATCTACTGTGTCAATCAGATTTGTGGGGAATTTTCCAGACTGTTGATGCGGTGCTCTTCATTTCCTGGGGTGTAAAATGAGGATATTTTCTGAAAGGTGTGATTAGTTGGAGGGCAAACTAAACTAAACAAAACCGCATAGGGCTCTGACTCAGATCAATACAGTTACAAAAATACAAACGTAAAATGCAGACTTTTAGGTGCTCTAAATGAATGCTCATTTGATAGTCAGCCAATTCTTTTAGACTCCATAACCTCTCAAAGCTGTGAGTGTACAGTCACCTGGGTATTGCTGGTCCTTTCATTGGGTTGAGGGGCTTCAAATTTGCTGCAATATGTAAGTTATGCCATGTTGTGCAGAAAAAAGGCGAAGGGTACATTCTGATCTTACTGCATTTCAATGCACTAAAACACAGCATGCTTTATGCATGAGGGATGCATTACTCCCCCTTTCACTCACTTTCCTTATAGGCAGGTTATTTCAGTTCATGTTAACAAGGAGTCCAAATGCTCTCGGTGCTTCCTGCGGATTTAATAACGTATCCAGTTCTGTCGCAGGCACAATGTTGTGCCACCAGAGGGCACCGCATGGCTGTTTTGCCTCTGTTTTGAATGCCTAGCAATACAAGCCCCAGTACACACTCTTCTCTCTGTCGCTCTAGTAGGGGGGAAATTGCTTCGAAGTTCTACTATTCCAGTAAGATTCTGTTCAATCAAACCATAAAATATTCCTCAATGTAAGTGGCACATTTAAGCCTTACATTTATTCACTACTTACCTAAGATTATATGTTCATTTCATGGGGCTCCAGACTAATCTAATGCAAATTATGCAATTATGTGACATAGGAAATGAAAAAATATATTCCGTGTTAAGCACAAAGTGCTTTGCTGTTAGACTGAATTAAGACTGCAGTCTAATTCATACACAGTGTATGGATGGAGCAAGAACATACATGAGTCCACATGTGTATGCATATTTTTACAGAACTGCAGAGGCTTTTTTGGGTGTACCACATATATGAAATCACACCATTTTTCACAGGCAAACATCGCCTCTCTGCAGTTCACAAATATCATACCTGCGTGTTTTTCGGTAGCTATGTCTCTCCAAAGTGTGGTGCTGCCTCTTAATCTCTCCGCCAGGCCCCACCTGAAAATAAATCCATTTTTGTGAGAGGGTTCACTGTAACCTCTGCGCCTGAGCCGTGGGCGCAGGGAAAGGGTGAAAATAATCATTCTTCACAGACGCTTGCGTTTCGGAAATGACTCACCTTTCCTCAGAACTAAGAACGGCGCGAGGTCGTTCACATATTTCACCTCGGGAAGACATTTCTCAGCCCGTAATGGATTTATTGTGAGCGCGGCAGATTCTGTTAGCACATTGGCCGGAACGTGAGACCGAGGACTCTGTTCAATCAAACAGCCGTGGCGTTCTGTCCTTAACTTTCGATAACACATTCAGAGGCAGCGTTTCTTATGCAGGATTTTTTTTTGTTTTAATTTCGATAACGGCAGAACGTGTGAGGTTGTGGAAGATTAAAAATATCATTTAAGGTCAATGTACCACCTTAGTTAGATTGAATGGCCCTCCAAAGGAACACATGGTTTGTGGGGGTTTGTGCATGAAATGCTTATAGCTCCAGGCTGTTGATTGTACTGTATTGTGAGGTGACAGATGACATCTCAGTTGCTGTAGAGAGCTCTCATCCCAGGAGTCTCTCCTGGCTAATTTGATGCATCTTTGAAGCAATAGCAGATTTCACACAGCTTTTAAGCTATGGCTCACGCTGCATGCCTTTGAAGCTATAGAGCAGTACTCTGGCATGCACATGTAGGCCAAGTGAAAATGATTTCCCATCAGGTTGAAAGTAATCTGCGGCATTCCTGGACCACAGCCCCAAGTGTGGGGGTGTGTTATCATTTGAGTATGGGGGGGGGGGGGGGGGGGGGGCATAATTACAACACAAAGAGAGTGGCCCAAATTCAATCTTGTGGCACGAGTCCATTTGTTACAATCATGTAAATTGATTTCTCTGCCCCTTCACTCCATTTTTTTTGCATCGCAGTCTCCCAGTGCCCTTCCTCTTGTGCGAAATTCACGGGGCCACACGGACAGGCCGCATCGATCTCCGTCCACACATGCGAGCCAAGGCGCACTAATCATGAAGATTTAAGGACGCCCTGACAGCCAGTGACGGCCATATTTATTCAGTCCGAGAGTCTGGGCGCGAGCGATGGAGTGTGTGGCGAATACCCCCCCCCCCCCCCCCCAACCCCAAGAGCCTTCATGATATTTAATCGATCTGGAGGCAATCGAAACTCAGAGGAACAGCGGGGGCCGCTTGATGTGCGTGGGGCTCCGGCGGCTGGGGCTTTCCCCCTTCTCCCACCCCCGCCGGGCAGGCGAGCGCTAATTATGGGGCGGCAGCCTCCAGCGGGTTATTTTTCAAGAGCGGCGGCCGCTGATTGAGCGCGACACGGACGCCCTCTCTCAGTTTCCCTGACAGCGGATGTCACAGATCTGACCTGCGCTTCTCACCCTTTGGGTTTTCATTCACTCCTCTCTGCTCCCTGCGCTTGACTCTCGCAGGATGACGAAACAGAATGGAATGGAACAGACGCTGGAGCTGAAGGCCAGTAAACTCTGACCTCTCCTCAATCCTCTCCCGACGCATGTACCCTTAAATTTGGGGCAATACATCTTTTTGTTTTTTTTTCTCACACAACATTTTTTTTTTTTTTCGGTTTCGGGAACTGAAAGGGAGTTTCACTCCTCAGCGTGCTTGAATGATCCATTTAGGATCATGTAAACAGCAACGTAATGTGTCCTATCGGTTTAGGATCTGAGCTCGTCACCAAAAGACCATATGTTTGATTCCCAAACAGGGCACTGCTGTTGTACCTTTGAGGAGGGTGCTTAATCTGAATTGCTTCAATAGACATCCAGCTGTGTAAATGGATGAAAACCAGGCGGATGAGGGAAATTGAAGAGAAATAAGCACGCGTATAACGCTGCTTAATGGTCCATAAACCCTCTGATATCCACAAGGTGGAGCTTTTCGGTAATAGATGTTAGGGATGTAGGGATGTTCCAGGACACTCCCGCAGAGCCTTCGCTGCAGCATATTCTAGGAAGAAAATCCTGGACAGAGGCTAATTTAGAGGACGGCTACCTTCTTGAAAATGAATGATTGCTGCTGATGTAGGAATCATGTGTACTTAGCCCAGGCTCAGCGCCAGGAGAAAATACAGAGGGGTGCCATTATAACTGGGGGTGCACTGAGGTCCGTATGGGGGATGCAGTGCACCCCTAAGCACCCCCATAGCGCCGGGCCTCACTGAGCCATCCTTGCCCTGGTCTACATTTCCTGCCAGCAGCCATACTGCTGGTTGACGCCAGCATAAATGATCATCAATGTAGCCTGTCACTGGAATGGTCCCAGACTGCCTTGACACACCTTTCACCTAACACAGGTACCTTCTGAAAGGAGTAAAAAATCTGGACAATTCCCCAACGGACACCTTTCACGTGCGGTACGACTACATTATTTATCGTGACTGTGTCCCAAGGGATGCATGCAGTGCAAGCCTTTTATTCTGTAAGACAGTGCAGGTCACCTCTATTAGAATGAATCTGATGCAGGGGAGGGATGTTTTGCTGTGCGAATCATGGGTTTGGAGCTGGGATTGACTCATAATTCCAGCGATTTCAAAGGTGCCAGGGTTGTGTTTTTCTGCAGGTTAAAGTTCACACCGTTCGCTTTTTCATTTAAATTTCTGGCTCCTTTAGCAAACCCACATGTAATGTAATAATGGCAGAGTGCAGCAGACTCTATGTACTCTAAGCATGCTGGCAGTCCTCCTTTGCATGCTGGCAAAGCCCGTGGACTTTGATAAACCAAAAATAAAAATGCCTTAAAGGTGGTAAAATCAGTGACAAAATCAAACCTAGGAAAAGGATGTGACTGGATCTAATAAGAGATTATAAATCAGCATGTTAAGGCTCATTGATTTTGTTTGTGTCTGTGTTTGTGTGTGTGTTTTTGTGTATTTTACATCTGACAGAATTCTTTCAAAGAAAGAAATTTTTTGTCACAAAATGTTCAGTTTAAAAATGCAATTAGATAGGCTGTTTTAAAAGGTAACTGTAAGGTAAGAGAGAGAGATTTATTTCACAGAACAGCTGCGGAGAACGAGTGCTCTTTGACACTCCCCTCAGGCCGTGGCTTTTGCTCCCCTCCAGAGCCGGGGTGAAAGCAAGGGAGTGAAAGCAATCTGTGGGCAACTCTGAACTCCCACACGCTGTCCGATGCCAGGACCACACCACCCCCTCCAAAAAAAGACAGGAACAAGGGATGAGCCACCTCATCCCTAGAAACCAGCCCTACTAAAGGTGCATGCAACCAAAATGCACATTAATATACTGTTTATTCACAATACTTTTTAATGAGGACAAATACAATGGTTCAGCTTCTTTATTTTTCATTTTAATAAATGAGCAGAGGTAAATACAACGATGACACGACTTTTGGGCGGATGTATTTGATCACGTGTAACTTCCCAGGGCAATGGGTAACACCAGTCTGCCAAATGAATAAATATAAATGTAAATGTAACACCCAATAAGGACGTATCAGCTGTAGACAGCTCAAATTCAGATGGCAAACTTGTTGATGCTCATTTAAAGCGGGTGTTTTGTTTCTGCTTGGCTGTCTTAACTCTCCACATTATTTTAGTCATTTGAATGATCCAGCTGGGTTTACAATTGCAAAACAAGTAACAGTAGGGAACATGAGGTTATAACATTACTTCATCCATTGAATTCATCCACCGAAGATGAAAACTGTGTTTTTTCAATATATACTCACAAACTGCGAACACATGTCAATTCTTAGAAATGACTCGCCAAAGTTACAATAACAAATATCATTCTTTTGGGTCACAGCCTTTTCCCACTTAAGAAGCAACATAGTAATGAAAACAGTCACATAAGAAAATGTGTATTTTCGTAGGATCTCTTTTTCTGTTTGCTATTTTCTACAGTACAGGACAGAAAACAGCGCTTCTTGTTAACACTGCATTTCGAGAAATAAAGTGATTTGCAATGAGTCATATTCATAGGTTTCAAAAACTGAATGGTTTTGTATTGCATTCAAAGACAGACAAGCCTGAAAAATAGGAAGGAATCAAAATACCTCAGATGTCTGAACTTAAATTCATCTCAGCGGGAATTCATTCTTTTGTAAATGGAGACTGTTGCTTTTCATCCAATGACAGCATGGGGTCTCTCTTTTAAATATGAGCATATACATAATTATATAATCTATCATTTATGAGATTATTTTCCCACTATTCATTTTTTTCTGGATAAATCCATCCTTTCATTTATTATTCTGATCTATTATGGTCTAATCTGGTGCTAATGACTAATGTTCACCCCACACCTTTGTCTATTTTAAAGTTTAACAAACTCTCTACAATTCATCCATCATACAATCCATCATCTCAATATACATAAGAGGCTTATTCTCATGGACATCCAAGTTTTTGTTCAATTTTAGGCAAGTCCCTTTTGATTGTTTGTTCAGGTACATTTGGTTATTCTGAACCATTTAGGAGACATCCAAAAACAGGAAATAAAACTGTTTTGGTTTGTCTTCCTGCTCTTCATGTGTTGAGTCAGGTAAGTATGCAGTAACAAACACAATAAAAAGAAATCAGGCCAGCCACCTACCATATCTCTCCATATATCATATTGTAGACAGAAACGCTCACGAAATAGGGACAGATTTCATTTTGGGCTGAGCTGACATGTACAGTCTAAGCAGATAAACAGCTGGCATACTCATATGATAAAACCATTTCATTTTCCTGTATTTATATGAATATCATCTTTTTTCCTTTATGCCTGGGTTCCTGGTGGTACTGCGACCCAGTGCAACTCCTATTCATTTATGTTTCCATTTTTTCATGCAGATGGTTCACACTTTCTCTGTCTTTTTGAATGGGTATATCTGAATGCATTTACAGGTTCAGAAGTTTGAAAAAGGGATGCAACATTTTCGAAAGGATTCATGCGCCCTTGTCAGTATAGGCCACAGTCTGCTGGAAAAGCACCTTAGCCTAGCCTGTCATGGTGAGGGTAATCCTTTCTGAGCACAAGCAGGGCTATGATTGAAGTCAGAGAATTCTGGGGGAAAGCAAACTTGCCTCTGTTCTTTTACAGCATTATTACATCATTCATCGGCTTCCGAGACACATTATCCATTAATACAGCAGGATATTTACTGATGGAGTTCAGGCTGAGTACCTTGCTCAATGGTGCAACAGCAGCAACCTCTCTGGCAGGGTTGTAGTACTCAGGACTATATTCTGACCATCTTAGTCTCATTTTGGACTTAGTCTTGGAATCAGTCTTGGATGCTTAACGCTGAAGACCTGTATTAATTTCTTCCCAGACCACATAACTAGATGTTATTTTTGAGAGAAACATCAAAGTAATTCATCAAGATTGTTAGCCACCTATATTAATAGAAAGATTCATTATTATTAATTTAGTCATCAAAATATGCTTGGAAGTAGTTTGCTGAAGTGTGCATAACATGCATCGTTACATTTTTTGGTAATTGATATGGTGGTAACCCTGGAAAACACACTAGTCTTGGTTTCAAATCAGACTCGAATTGTTCTGGTCTTGGTACTGACTAAGTCTTGAATAACCTCGAAATGATCTCTACAACACCTCGGCATTCTGGAAATGGACTCTGCTTCTGCTTTCAGGCCTAGCTCCTTAACCACTAGGCTGCATATTCCCCTTAATACCATGCATTTCTACTTTTTTCCCTGTTCTTCCAAGAGCTTAAAGCCAACAAGAAAACACAGTGTTCAGGGGTGGTAACTACTTCTGTGGAGCACCATCTACTTTGAGGGTGCCACTCAGATAGTTAATGAGTGAATCAGTAGTTTTATAACATGGTTTCTTCAGTAAGAAAAATCAGTGCTTAGTCAAAAAAGTACCTCATGCTACCATACTTCTTTTGGCACTGATAAATGTAGCACCATGTCTCCAAAGAGAACACAGTTACCCCTCCATAGCACACATACCCATATAATGGGGTTCAGAGCCCAGAAAGGTAACAGGATATTTAATATGATTGTGAAGAAAACACAGTTGGGAGAAATATTTTTTCCTCATAGTGTTTCATAGTAATAATAAGTCTTTCCACATATCTAACAATTTCAGAGAAGGGAATGTGGAAGGTGGAGAGGTTTATGCAGGGTTTGTGTATGACGGTAGAGTAAAGTCACTGGAGAGCATCTCTCCTGCTCTGCCTCTGATTCAGAGCACAGGAAAGTGCAGGGCACCAAAGGATTATGGGATATGTGACACCTCTGTATCTACCACATTAAAGGAACCGTTTAATTACACCCTGTCTCCTGAGGAATTTGCATATGAGGGTAATCAGTAAATAGCAAAGGTAATTATCTGCCAGAAGTCAGTGGCTCTCTACCTGTGAGCACTACATCAAAATCTCAGCTTAGGTTTTATAATTTATGATGAAGACAGTTAATTAGCAGCTACATTGTTGAGTTCATTTACATTATTTAAATGGGTTCTCTTCTCCGGAATAGTTTTGTACGGCCTGTCAAAATATGAAAAGATCAGTTTGGTCAGTCACAAATGCTAATGTCTGCGCACACTCATCTGTTGAGATCTCCTTGAGTGAATGTGATTGAATGCTACAATTAAAAGTACTAATTCATTGTCAGAAGTAAGTTATCTACATGCATGATATATTGGCATTTTAATTGGGGAGCCCTGTCAAAAGTGGTTTTCATTTCTTATTTTATACATCAGAGCCTAAGCAGAAGAAAGCCACATAATTAATTTAAGTATAATATTCTTAGGGCTATTAAAATGTTACTGGTGAATAATTAAAACACTAATGAATGTTTCATTGTAATAACTCGCAATCAGCACATGTTATTCTAAAGCATTACAATGGCCACTCATGCCTTTCTTGGCTATTTTTTATTCAGTAAGATAATGTATGGTTGCTTCACTACCACTGGAGGCATTTTGGATACCACGATACCATTAAGGGCTATATGTCAACATCAACCACATCTCCAATATAAAATGTTCCGAGCAACAGTACAATGAATATAGCACAACTACTATACAATTTAATCTTAGATCATTGGCCACAGAGGTTTGTGAAATATCTCTCCATAGTTTATGGAGTATATATCATCGCCATAAAAACCGTGATGAATCTCTCGTCATATAACATAATGGGATTGTTCATCAGGTCCTCTGCCTTCCATTTTGAGCGGACCGCTCCATAACGGGTCTGTAAAATGGTGGGCCGAGTCCTGAGCGGGAGGCATTGCAGCTCTTTCGCATCTCTCTCTGTCAGCGCGACATGGCAAACGACCCCGCCAGGAGAGGCGAGGTGATGCACTGCAGACAAGCAGGGCTCGGATCGCCGCCGGTCCTGCAGGGACTGCCTCCTTCTTCCCTTCCCCTCCCTCTCCTTCCTGCTCTCCCTCTTGTTTTTGCTTGAGTTCTTCCTCTCTGTATCAGTCTTCTCACCATCTTTTAAATCTTTTATTTTATTCTTTTATTATTTGATTTTATTTTGTTGTTCTTCATGTTCCACACAATTGTTTGCATGTAAGCTGTCATGACTGCTGTACTTTGTAATGTTTATATTATCAGGTGCTGACATGCATTAGCGCCCTATGAGGATAGGAATGAATGAAACTTAAATCGTTCACAGCCAGCATCTGTTCAAATAAAGTTTTTAAATTGATTTAAATGTCCCCAAAAAAACAAACAAATTATACTGATTCCAATCCCTTTGCCCAACAGACAGCACCTGTAATGAAGGCAATGTGAGTGATTTTTGTGTAATATGGCACTATAACTTATACATAAAATTGGTTAAAATGGAGGTCTGTATGTCCTGTCAGACCAAACAGTGGAAGTGAAATTGCAATTTGTGACAGATCTTCAATCTGTTTTGAAAAAGTCCTGATAATTTCATTCAGAGTGGTTGCAATACCACCACACACCACACAGAGGCAGTGCAGACCAATTAAGTGCAGCCTGTATTACAGCTCATACCCAAATGATCCCATCACGCCTGTCTGTCACCTTTAAATCGCATGACGTTGGAAAAGTACCACAGGTTTAAACAAGTAGATCGAAGTTAAAGAAGAAACAAACTGCCGTTGGACTGAAACAAGGCTGCATGCATGAACGAACATGGAGTTGCTTTCAGTTAGTGGCACAGGAGGAAGCACTATGTATTTCCATTCAACCCCAGAGCAACGGAATCTCTGAACCCCTTTCTGGTGCCACAGGGGCAGTGGCATGCTGGGTGCAGCATGCTGGGTGCATGAGTCTGGCTGTATTAGATATCCAGTTACACAATAGCTACACTACAATGAGATATCTCCCCCCCTGTGCTGACATCCCAAGACTGGGCTGTATGCATGACTCTTGGCCTGGTTCCAAGACACTGTGTTGGGAATAGACTAGACAGGATGTTGGCCTAGGGCAAATTCACAGCCCTTACCCTTTTGTTGAATATAAATTTTCAATTACAAATACACATTATATGCTGCGCTTTTAGCTTGACAAACACCCCAAGTAGTAATTTCAAGCTCTGAATAGGTATAATTAATATAATGAATGATAATGATATATATCTTGCATGCTGGTAAAAATATAATTTTGATTTTGAGGTAAACTAACAAGTTTTCAGAGAATATCCCAATGCTGTTTTTGTCAATTGAAAGCAGCATTGTGTAAGCAGTAGACTTCATTTTAGGTTCTCCTTCGATTCAGAGCAAAAGCCTCCTGCCGAATAACTGCTGTGTTTAAACAGCTACCTTTAAAGGCATCTGTGTGTATCTGTTTATCATAAGCTCAATTCACATTTCCGCTAACTAAATTGTCAGTGCAGAAACTGACATCTATGTTTGTATAGGTCTGACCATTCTCTCAATGCTGTGTGCCTGTGCCCCCAGCTAACCCTGGTTAAATCAGATAGCCAATGCTCTGTTCATTCTATGCTTTCATTTTCACAGGCAGCAGCTAAATCCTCTGTTGTTCTATCACAGCCTTTAACATTTGATGCCCTGGTTCATACCCTGCCTCCCTTCCTCATCTAAACTGTCTCAGCAATAGCAAATTTATTCTATGGGGGAAAAGCAGGATGAGGACATTACAATGTCTTAAATTATGTTCTACACACATATAATTTGGCAGATATTATTTTTTATAAAGATGTGACACACTGAAATCATTGCAATCCAGATTACATACAGTATAAGCATATATCTGTTGAAACAACCGTAGAAGACTGTTTTGGTTCAGGTGTAATATTTCATGGGATTGTCTCAGGTTTCACTGATGTCATGCTACCTGTTTCCTGTTATATTCTTTTTCACATATGGTTGGACCTTGAGCACAATACATTAATCTCTCTGAGAGTGCTATCTCCTTTATGTTTAACATTGTGTTTTTTCAGTCACTGTCAAACTTTTCAAAGCGCTGTAAAACAGTTGAAAAGCTACCAAATTGAAGAAGCAAGTTGAAAATGAGTGTAACTGAAACTCACAGAGCCCTAGGGCGGATGGTAGCTGATATTAATAAAAATCTTTAATAATCTTTTAATAATTCAAAGAAAAAAAAATCTTCCCTTTTGAGGTTCGGATAGTCTTACCTCAATGAGGTCTGCACTCATTGTATATTGTATTCCTGCCATTGCCTTTATATGACAGCATTTTTCATTCGTATTAAAGCCATCGCAGACAGGGCAAGAAGAACCCCCCTGGAATACACAAAATGCGTACTTCAGAGCGTGGTGGTGCAAGCTTACAAGGTTCCTTTGATTCAGCTGGTTTTTGCAGAAATCTATGCGTGTAAATTACATGTAGATTACACAGTATGTTGTACAGTAAATGCAGCCTGCCCTCATTTTCAGCATGAATGTACTTGCCAAAACACTAGCACATATGTGAAAATCCATGATCTGAACTGTACAATTACTACAACTGCACTATCGCCGATACCTCCTGGTACGTAACCGCCTCTGACCTGAGGTCAGAGCCACTGTCAGAAGAGAAACTCTGAAAGGCTGGGGGAAAAGGAACCATTGAACTGAGAGAGCTTGATATCCACTGCTTCAAAAGGAAGCATCTGATTACTGGCTGTGAAAAAGGCCCATTGGCCACATTGCATTACGTTATTTATTTGCTTATATCTAGAGCAACCTATGTAGAATGAATTTCATAGCATCAATTTATACAGCTGGATGGGCTATTCAGAGGCTTGTTTTCTTATAACTTGGCCATAACTATAAAGAGAGAAACACAAATCTGCCAGCTTGTATTCAAAGCTAATGTTCAGAGATCAATATAATATAATGCGCACTGACCGGCTGCTGGCACACGCTAATGTGCCTTGTCAGAGCCTCAGTAAATACTTCAAGCTTAAAAAAAAAACGGTTGAGGAAAAATTGAACTACCAGCAGGCTTGCATTGCATTACTTTACCTCAATGTCTGTCTCGCTTTTAGCGCTATTTAATACTTTTAATTGCAGCTAAGGCCTGTTTGTCAAAGGTGAACCATAAAAGGGTTTCAACACTTCACATGCAATGATACTAGATGCCCCTTTTTCTCTTTGTTTGAAGCTCACACTGGAAGTGAAGAAATGTAAAAGCAATTATCTCTCGCTGTTATTGTCTGTTTCCATTTTAATCTTCCTTTCTTTCAGCCTCTCTTTTTTTCACAAACTAGAAAATGGAAATGCTTTTGAAGGTGAAATCACCTATATCTTAAAATGATACAGCACGGCATTTAGCAATAAAGTGATAGCAATTACTGTCTGCTGTAATTTCTGTGAAGGCAAAACACCAATTTGAATTCTATGTAGACTACCACGACAGAGAATAGAAGAAGAATGGATGAATGAATGAATGAATTTATGACCAAACTAATGGGTATGGCGCAAGTTACATACAAGAAAAATTAAGCGCATTAAAGCGATAAATTTCGAAAAAGTACAGTATTATCATTTGTTCTGCAGCTGGCGGGTTTGGAATTACCAAGTAAAATGAGACTGCAGGGGGCCTGTGGTGACGTCAGGGGGTGGAATTTCAACATGGAGCACGGGGTAGAGGGAAATTCTCAATGGGAAGCCCGTGCGTGCTTGGACAGAAGTAGGGCTCGGCTGTGAAAAACCGAATGCTGAATAGTCATTTGATTCTCTTCAACTTGAAAGGAAGGGCTCGACGATCCCCAACGACTAGAAGATCATCTGAACCACGGAGTCAGAGGATTCAAGTACAGTACAAAGTTCTTCCAGCGCTGTTTTTGGTATTACAATATAGATTTCTGCGAAACCGGGACAGAATAAAACTGTGTACCAGCACGGGTAAAAACCTGTTTTTAAATGCGCTGCTCTGTATTGTAGGCTTGATTCAATTGTTTCGTTTGTTGGAAACGAGAAACTTTTCCATGTCTAAAGCGTGATCAGATTTCCTGAAGTCAGTACCATATCTTGGAGAGACCGCAGCTGTCTCTTCGTGGTGTGAGCACGGTCCTCACTTGGCTTCTCACCAGGCAATAAATCTTTATCGCTCAATGCACTATTTTGAAATATACCGTCATTCCTACAGTCATTTTTGATCGTCCCCCTAGATAGTTTACGCCAAGTTATTTAGTTATTCTGGAAAGGTTATGATCTCGACGGGACTGAAGTAACTGTTTTGCAAACAAAGAATGTGGAGAAAACCCGTTACTGTGTCCCAGAGACGCAAAATACATGCAGTGGAATCCCTGCAAAAAATGGAAGAAGAAAGCAACAGGACAGAGCACAGGATGCTCGCAGAATGACTCAACCCGGGACTTTACTTTTAAATCACTTTTGTTTTTTAATTCTTAATATGATTGGAATACCACCTTCATCATTTTAACACACCCTGTTATCATTTCGGTTGAACTTTTGTTTTAGTTTACTTTTTGCATACACATATGGTAGATTAGCTAGCTGTTTTTAGAAATGAAGATTGTTGCAGCTAATGTTTTTTATTTTATTGCGTTGTTGCTTCTCGGAAGCAGTGGCATAGCAGTGTCGTTGACAAGCGATTGTAAATTATATGATGAACGTTCCAAAAACAATGGGAAAACGTCCCCACCTGCAGCAAAATTGGAGAGGAAAGTAGTCTGCAGCAACATTGAACTCCGTCAGGTGTTACCCCCGGACTCGTTTCCCAACGGAACGGTGACACTGTAAGTACTGTACAAAACTGCAAACTTTATAGTGCTGTCACTTTATTTTATAATGTGTATAAAAAGTAAAATACGCCTTTATGAGTTAACGTTAAGCCTTATGCAGGGTCTTCGTTGAACCCATACACAATCATACATTACAGGACTGGCGTGATTGACAGGTCAAATTATTGTACATTTTTTATGAAACGGCGGATTGCACGATTGTACAGGGAATGATACTCACTTATTAGGTTTTCATATTTACTGTACAAGTTGGAAAAAAGACAGCCGTGTCACAGCCTAACATGGTTGTAAGGAAAATCTTAAAGAACTTGTATCACAAGAACTATGCCAAATCTTAGATAAATCATGGCTAACAAACATAAGATTTAATACATCAGTACTAACCATCAGTAAATTATATGTGTGTGACTTCTGTCTCAAACTACATTTCTGCTCAGGTATAGTCCAGGAGTGGCCTACAGTCCTCTTACGGACATCTGCAAGCAATTACATTTTTTCAGTTCTTGAAGTAATGGCTTTAGTCAATCTCAGTGACCACCTTGTATAAGTATAAAATGGTTTGGTTTTTGCATGCATCACTCAATGAACATTGTGAGTCGAAGTGAATGCCCAGTTAAATGCTCTTCTCTGACAAGCAACCAGCATTCTTTGTGTCCTTACTCACAGCTGTCTTTCTTGGAGACTGGCACCGCACCCTTTTAAGAGAGGACAGAGGTCGCTTTCACCTCTGCAAACACTGTAATATGATTTACCGTCTCTTCATACTGTTCAAATCTATTCACTGCGTGACAGTGACTATTGGCAGCAGTAACTGTATAAGTGTTTATAAGGACCTTTGGAGTTCCCTTTGAGCGTGCTTCAGTTTCAGTCATTTGTTGTATGTCTGGTTAGATTTCAGGTCAGAAGTATCCTTGGTGCTTTTTAAAAGAGCAGTATTGAAAAAAGGGAAATGTACATGTACATTTACAGCAAGCATCACAATCATTACAGCTGGGCCTCATATTAGCAAGGAATAATGCATTCCCCTTCAATGTGGGCCTAACAACTGAATAGTCTATGTCCATCTATGAAAGTGGTCAAGTTAACTATGAGTATGAGTTCTAGCACTAATTTTAACTATTCCAAAGTCTACAAAAACAGCAAACCACATTTTTGCCTGCTGTCTGTTTGTACAGCTGGATGTTTTGCTGAATCAGTTTATGTTGCACACCTCGCTACAGGGTATAACAGCAATGTCCCACCTTAGCTGTGGAGTCCATGTCCTTAACCAGTGTCTACACTCCTCCCCAAAGTGTGTGACTATTTGCAAAAGGGCTGGTATAAGATGTAAAAAGTAATTGCTCACACATGAGCTGTTTTCTTCTTCCTTTTTTCAAAAGGTATTGACAGGCAGCAAAATGACACAGTTGTATTAAATAAATGGTATGGCCTGTGTATTGTGCAGCAGAATAAAATGAGCTGTGCATAGTGTGAGAAAATGTGAAACCTTTCACTGAAGGAAATAGGTCCCATTAGTTTTCATTTTCTAATCACTTCCAGTGTGACGTCCATCTCATTTAAGGGCACTGGGAGGACTGAGTGGCTGTCAGGTTTGCCTGTGTAGTGTATTGTTTCTCGTGGAATATCACCAAACAGAAAGCACTGCCACCTGCATTCTGATGTTTTAAAATACCTATTCTGAAACCCCCTTCTGTGAATAATATTTGTTTGCTCAAAGAAAAGGAAAATCATTTCTGTATTTTCCTACTGCCAGAAGTTGTATTTATTTTGCAGGCACTTGAAAGGACCTTACGGATTGATCCACTAAAATGTGGGCATCAACGCTCACCAGTAACTGCAACAGAAGTGGGGTCACTCTCCCTGTCCCTGGGTTAGCGTCATAACCACTTAATTATGTAGAGCTCAATTGAGAAGCCCACTTTATATTTGGTGAACACGTGTACTCACTATGTTAACTGCTACCAGATATATGGAAGATGTCTCAGCAGTCTAACGCTACTTGGACAGCTAGGTGAGAAGGAATTCCTTGAGTTTGCAAATGGTGAGGTCTGAGGAGCAGATCACCCCTAGTGTGAGAGCTGGCACGAGCAATGAAGTTCAGTGTCAGATAGTAAAATGTGTAGTTTGAAACATTGCTTTTCACCAAAGAGGTGGTGTGTGGAACTACCTTTGTTCTATGTGGGTCTTTTCAGTTGCTTCTGTTTATTATGGTATAATTAGACCGCGAACTGCGTGACGGTATGGCTTTCACGAATGCATGTGAAGCATGCCTAAAAGCCTAATATCGGCAAGGCCTCCTTTTTTTAAAAAAAATATTAAATTCTGATGTAAAAAGGAATTCCCTCCCCCTGAAAGTCCAGTCAGGCGTGAAACGCAAAGGCATGTCTTCAACTGTTTCAGCTAGTTTCTGAGTGAGAGAGAAGCCGTAGTGACACACTCATCTGTCAGACATTTCAGTTTGCTTTTGTTATTAAATTGCTGTGCCGCTTTCTGCTTTCTGAGTGATAAATGGTTCCGTTTATCTAGTCAAAACATTAGACCACACTGGTTTCTCTTCTTTGCAGTTTGAAAGATGTCTTCACTCGGAGTAATGAACGTGATTGTTCTGTCTGAGCTGTGAGGTGTGCAAAAAGGAGTCTGGGCAAGAAAGCTTACCATTCTGAGTGCTCAAACCAAACTGAATTTACCTTGAAACAGTCTGCCTAGCCAAATGTCACCATATTTCAGAACTTTATGTGACCTGGAAAGAATGGCGGAATGGACGTAACTGTTGACTTGGATGAAACGCAGCAGCTAGTGAAGAGCCAGGATTGGTTGTTAATTGATTGCCTGTGACACAAGGTTCCCTCCCATTGGTTCTGTGGATTCTGAGGGGTTACGACTGCTCTCAGTATCCCGCAGTGGGGCAGGACTGCGGTTGACCCCTAGGCAGGGTCCCTGCTGCTACTCTGGTCATGCTCCCTCCCCCCTACCTACCCAGACAATCAATCTCTTCCCCCCTGTCCAAACATTGTAAATCTCCCTTTCAGCTGGATTCAACAATTTCCCCTTTCTGTGCATGTTTTCTGTTTGCTCCAGCTGCTTCCAGGTAATTGGTTTTGCTCGAGCTCCTGATGTGATACCAATCAGGTTTTGACGTCACCTGGCAGTTGTCCTCTCCGAGTGCTTGAAAAGAGAATGTTTTGTCAGATGCGATTAAAGGTGTTTATCAAATACGTTTTTGTTTGGATGTGGCCCTTCAAACAAAGTCAGGGCAGCTGTCTCAATTAACCATAATTGATTGCATAATAAATCAGTCAAGGAGTGTGGCGTTGTCGGGAACATGTCTTGTAACCCAGAGATTGCCGGCTGGATTTCCACATGGAGCAGTGCTGCAGTACCCTTACAAAGTAAAGTGCTTAACCTGAGTGCTTCACTAACTATCCGTGTGTAAATGGATGATATGTAAGTAAAAATGACAATAATGTAATAATGTAAGTTACCCTAAATAAGGGCATCTGCTTTGCACATAAATAATGTAGTAAAGCGGTATAGTAAAACAGTTGAACAATTTGTTCATCTGGCTCAGTAAAGTTGAATACAGATCAGAATTGCTCATTTGTTTAAGATATAGTATTAACTATTAAATGTCTCTGAATAGAAATCAGAACACATGGTGTGACCCCCAGACTGGGGTTAGGAAACATTAGGCTGCAAGGTGACTGTGGCCAGCGTTGCCACAGAGTCAAGGCTAATGCATCTCCCCTCTGGAAAACTTGTTGAAGTTATTCTGAGGTGCAGGTAGCAGAGTTCAAATTAGGATTCCTCTTGATCGATTGGACGCTGAACAGCCCCTGAAATTCGAAATCCTGAGGAGGGAGTATCCTGCCGAGCAATCCGGTAGAATACTAACAGGTCCAGTTTGCGTTTTTGGTAAACAGAGCGTGTGCTCTGTTGCCGTGAGTGCAAGAATGTGCCTCGTATTTGCATCAGGCGCGGAGCGGAGATTTATTCACTTCCACTAAAGTTATTTACCCAGCTCTCTGCGGGGTGATTGATGCCTTCAGCTTTCGGCTTGGCAGCAGATGGGTCAGTCACGAGTGATGGAGGAGTTTGCTGAGAGGTGGTTCGTTTCAGAAATGCGTTCGAAGGCTACAGCACTAGCAGCCCCCCTGCCTTTCTGTAGGCTACCGTATTAATTTCATTAATTTGTTTTAGATAGGGTTTAATTTGCAGTGTTAATGTGTGTGATAGAATTTACCTCATCGCCTTGTGCTGTCATGCGATTTAATGTCTGTGACTGCGACTGTTATTGCTGTGTGCTCTGTGACAGTAGACCACTGCTGAGACCCAGCTGGGCTTGTGACTAGTTTTCGGGTGGCAGTGTTCTGAACGAGGAACTTCGAGTTCATGCACAACATTCTACTGACCTGATCAATTTTTCCCGTTAAAGAAAGCTATGGTTTTTGTGTGGATGATTGTGGGTGGTCTGTTTTCCTTCCAAATAGATGGATTTGATGTCTCCAATGTGATTTTGATTTCCACAAGCATTTGGCCTGTGTGGCCATTTTGGCTCTTGGGAAGCATCAGGTAAATCACTGATTCTCAATCCTGCTCCTGGGGGCCCCCTGCTCCGCACGTTCTCCATCTTTCCCTGCTCTACCTTTCTGACTGAACTCATCAGTGGCACTTTTGATTAGCTGAGCACACCTGATTTAATCAAGAGCATGTTACTCACACTAATCAGGTGTGTTTGGAGCAAGGTCCTCCAGGAGTAGGATTGAGAAACACTGAGATAAATGAAGTCTTGGGAAGAGTGATTGGCCAATCCATTTAAGGGCAGTGTGAAGGGAGATCATCATGTACTACCTTTTTGGTTCTGCATTTTTTTTCTTTTGGATGTCTCATTCTGCATGATATTCCAATGAGGTTCCTCAGAGGAAAGTGCACATTCTTCAAATACCGTTCCACTGACAGCCACAGATCAGTAGATCACATTTGACCTTTATTAATTCAAAATGGAATGCAAGAAATAATACAAAAAACGCTCCCTCCTTCATATCTTGGTCTGATATGTCAAACTGAAATGCGGCCTGGATCTGTATGAAATCTAATAAAGCAGGACTTGAGACTGCGAACTACTACGAGGCCAGGAAAGGATTACAAATCAACCTTAGGGCTCCTGTAGAACACATTAAGGGGAGAGAAATGTTTAAAGTTCCTTCCCTAAATGCCTCCCTGCAGAAACACTTTGGCCGAAGCCTTTCAAAAGAATTGAAGTGTAAGCACCATGGACTCCATGTGTTTATATACAAGCAGCATTCTTACAGTAATAGTGCCTGTATTGTGCCGTCTTGAGTGTGGCCGACCTAATGTCACTGGCATGTTGGCAAGAAACAGTCTGGCTGTTTTCTCCATGGGAATCCTTGCTGACGGTAGTGTGGCAGTGCTTATGTTGCTCCTCGACTCCTTCCCAGCATCCTCTGCGAAGCTGTCTGAGATCCACCACAGCTGGGGTGCTCTTTAATGCTGGTGGAAGAACAGGAATAATATTAGGAAGGTGTAGAGAGGGGACAAGGGGAAAAGATGGAGGATGAGGGTGTTGGGGGGTTAAAGGAATAGCAAGTCCTCCTGGCTCAGAAAGGGATTTTAACTTTATTACACAGTGGAGTGCCTTAAACTGTCACGGTTCACAGCGGCTCGCTTGCAAGGGGGCCCGTCAGTCTAGCCAAAGTACACCGTGGATTCAAACAGCTCTTTATTGGATGAGGCTAGGCAAGTATCAATTCTGGAAACAGACATTTTGTTGGCATAAAGTGTGTATCTTTTGAATGCCTTAGCATTTCAATCTAAACATATCCTCTTTCTTAAGATTTATGCTTTGTTGTAAATATTCAGCTACAATCCTGTGCTAAATTTTAGTTTAATCTCAGGATCGAATTAAAATAAGTTTTTCCTTAGCATGTTCTGCAACAGTCAGCATTTGTTCTATGATAGTTGGTTCAGTGTGGAAGGCAAAGCTCCTCAGCTTTTAGGCAGAGCTTTAAGGTACAGAACATGTGCTCGAAGGGTTGTCTCCATTGCTGTTGTCTGAAATGTGGTGGCAGAACCTAACTTTTTTAAAGACCAAGTGAAACTGACAGGCAGAATGCTGAGTAGCAGATCTGGAAGGCCAGGTTTGTCTGGAGCAGTGTTTGGATGGGTTTTTTGCTTGTTTGTTTCATTTCTTGTAGCATTTCATGATGTCTTCGGCTGAGGAAGCAGTCTGTAGAACTGACCGACTTGCTAATGACTATCTCAGCTCCTTCAGTGACATTGCTCTGCCTCTAAAGGCCAACAAAGCAACTGTAGCCATATTGAACAAGACCCCTTCAGCTCTGTTTCTGTGTATGTAATAATACTGAGGAAGACTATTTTAACAAAAAAAAAGGGCAAGAAATGAGAGGTGTACTTCTCAGAGAGATAGTTTTGTGGCTGCCCTGTATTAAGTCATGAATTAGGACAGAAATATGTTTCCGTAAGAGAATGATGAGCAGCTGTTGAATCAAAACCGTAGAGTTATTGCATTTGCCATATTTTGTTTGACAGTTACAAGTAAAACTTGATGCTCATCTCAACATTTTGGCAGTTTGACCCTCACCAGAATGGGATGTGTATCTGCACACATGGTTAAAATACCACTGCACATGATGCATTGAGATTAGATATCACTAATCTAGAGATGTAGTCAGTTTTATATGGTTTATTTAGACGATGACTGTTTGACTGAGGTAATAATACTGAGCATGAAATGATGTGTGCAGGGACCAAAACATGAGCAATCCAGTCACTGGTTTACTAATAGGGATCAATGTGGCCTGTTAAAACTCCGATTCTATTTTGCCGTTGTGTTGTAAACGCCCAGCATTTTAAAAACTGCCTCCACCAGAACGTTAGCAAGCTCTAATCCTCAGGTCAAGATAATTTTCCAAGACAAGCACAGCCAAGCCTTAAGATTCTGAAGGACAAAGACACATTGAGAGTCGATACGATTTTACAGCCAGTCATTCTATACTGAGTTCACCTCTGTGTCACGTCTCTGGCATGCGTTTCTCAGACTGTAAAAATTGCATGCCAGCTTTCATGGGCCCCAGTAGGGCCAGATGAGTGTGTGCTACAAGGCACTTGAGTAGGTATGTACTGCAGTAAGTGTTATCATATGAATAGCGAATGCCTAATTGCTGATATGCGTGACTTTTTGAGCAATTTCATATTTTTCATTCTTTTTTTTCTGTGAGCTCTAGAAAATTAAGCTTCCCAGAGGGGCCGAACCTTACCCTACCCATACAATACTTAATAACCTCTCCCTGCTACGGAAACTAAAATTACTGTGTGCATTAGTTACATTCTCTAGTTTCACTGTATTCTAAATACAGATGGACACAAGTAGGTCAGAGTTAGCTGGCAGTGGCAATCAATTTACAGAATTCTCCATGCAAAGTCTCTTATTACCTGTCATTGTCTCCTGAAGACACACATTCTCTAAAGTGCAACTTTAATCTTTATTTTATTGAATAGCAGGAGGGTCATACTCAGAATCTATAGAGGACCTGCCCTCATGTCCTGCAGGAAATGCAGTGGGCTGTTGAAAATGAGGTCAGATGCAGCGTCCTGGAGATTTACAGTGGAGTTTGTTGAAGACAAATGTGCTTTCGCCCGTAAGGTCAGCCGCTACGCCGCTGACCCCCTCTGTTCTAGTAAAACAGTTTGTCCACAGCCTACAACGCCATTCGTTTACTGGAGCTGACAGCGACAGATAGACCTTTTTACCAGGCTGTCACTGCTACATGCTACTTACCTTTCTGTCCTCAGTGTGATAAATGTCCATTCCAGGTCCTCTTTTGTTCCGGTCCTTTGGGCACAAAGAAAGAGCTGGGAGAGAAGGAGTCTGCTTTCATATACCTGTGCCTTTCTTCAAGGCTGTAGAACTGAGCTCCCAATGTCATTACGCCTACGACATGTGCATTTCAGATGATTCGACGAATATTCTGTGAGCACCGTTTTGCTGACATTAGTTGACATTATAACATTTAAGATAAGTGATCTTAGTCGTCAATATTTCTGTGGTATTGGTGGGAAAGTCCTCCCCTCCAGTTACAGTGATTTGAGATCCTTGAAAGGTGCTTTATAAATGAAGCTCATTCTCATCACCATTATTGTTGGAGGTGTCTATTCTCTTTAATCTGTCAGAGGAGCTTCCTGGAGGGGATGTTGTGGTTGACAGCGATCTCTGTGGAAAAGGGGAACCAGTTTTCAAGCATGCCGGGACACATAGCTGTTTACGTAGTCAGACCTGCCCTGTGTCCCCTCCATTCGTCACTCTCAAAGTGGTGAGAAGTTGAGAGCTGTAGCCTGTGGTCTTAGTGACTAAATGTTCAAATATGTTTCAAAAAGTGGAAATGTTCGAAAAATAACAGGGTAGTGTACATGCAATGTGTTCCACAAGCAGCTCTGTGATGGTCTATATGAGGGCCTAATTAAGGACTTGTTAAGCAGTGTTGTTCATGGGGTGTAGTCCATTGATCAGTGCAGTTAAATTTATTTCAGTGAACTGAAAGTCTGTCTCTGATTGACAGGGTTGGGGAGTAACGGAATAGGAATATGTAACGGCGTTAGGTATTTAAAATACAAAATATGAGTAACTGTATTCCGTTACAGTTAGCAATTAAATTGATGGTAATCAACTTACAGTTACTTTTTAAAAATATTTAGATTACTGAAGGGATTACATTGGATTTTTTTTCATTTAATGTTTATTAAGTTGGAAAATCTATGCAATGATAGGCAACTCTGGGGTGTATCGCCCATATGCCCCTCACAAAAGAAAAAGAAGGAGAAAAAAGTGTGCAGCCTGCCTGACTCACAGGACACTAGAATGGAGAGTGAGCAGCCAGTGCAACGTGTTTATATGTCATGGAAATACCAGGACCATTTTACTTTCAAATTTGGCAAAGGTCGCAACATAACAGTACAATGCAAGCTGTGTTTGCCAGCAACCAAACTGCTATCCGCTTCAAAAGAGTCAACCTCTAACCTGAAGAAGCATCTTGAAGTAAGTTCTCTTTTTCATTATTCAAGCTAATATTGATCACTAGCTAGCTATCTTTCATAGTTTGGCTGCACTGTATTAGCTATTCAGATAGCTTGTAGGCTAGTAGGTATAGTATTAAAGCTACTTAGTCGGATGAACATTCTTTAAAAAACCATTAAGAACGTTCTTCGGATACTTTTACTTAGATACTTTTAAAAATTAAAAACAGTGTTCAGAAAATAATTCAAAGTATTTACATTACATTACTTACCTTGAGTAATCTAACAGAATATGTTACATTTTAGGGCAAGTATTCTGTAATCTGTAATGGAATACATATTAAAAATAACCCTCCCAACCCTGTTGATTGATGTAGGTATTTCTCCTTTCCCTTGCCTCTGTGAGAGAAAGCTCCCATCTGAAGGGTCCCATTGAACGTGTTCATTTTGATGTCATGGGGCACAAGATTATATTTGCTTAATTATCACTCGTCAAGTAAGTCTTTTTTTTCCTCTATGAGAAAATGGATGGCATGTGTTTTCTGAGCAGTGTGTCGCAGGGCTGCTCAACCCAGGTCCCAAAGAGCAGTAGTGTTCAGTTTACAGTCTTTCATAATGGCCAGGCACTTAACCATCTGAGTGAGAGCTCATTATCTCCACTGTCCTCTGAGCTCTGAGGGTGCCGGCGGTTTAAAGAATACCGAAAAAACCCACTTCATTCTTTTCACCATAGCCATTTCAAGTTGTGTTGGTTGGAAATTGCATGGAAAAGTGACCCCAAGGATAATCTGAACAGGATATTCTCCCCTAGGCCATCAAATTCCCGTCAGCTCGAATCATGGTGGTCATGCCGTAGCGGAAAGGGAGATGGATTTGACTTTGTTGGGATGTTTCACCCTGAATTGCAGTGCAATTACTCATGCAATCACAGCCAATGAGCGTGGAAATATTGCTTTAGACCCTTGACATTCCATGATTATGCCATCGTGTAGGAATCCAGGTCAGACCACTTATTTCTCCCTGCGAACCCTTACACTCTTAGTTTAATTGACTTAAAAACTGCTGTGTTTCCCTTTGCTCAACAAGTAATTGTATTAGAGAGACTGGGATAATTGGCATTTTCTTACTGCCCTGGAGTCATCAAGCTCTTTTGTTAGCGTATGAATGCTGTATTTTTATAGATATATTGCATTTTCCTTTTGTAGTTATTCTGTATGTATTTAATTATGACTCATTCTTCATAACTTGTGTGGTTCTACATTCATGTCAAATGTTATCATGCTTCATCTACAGCATATGACATGCAACTATGGATAGATTGGTCTTGTTTATGCAGTATTTTATTGTAACTCTGAGTATTCCTTACTTTGATATTAAATACTGAAACATGCATAAGCGTCTGGATTTTTATGGGATATCCTGTATCTCTTGTTTTAACTATCTTCACTCAGAGGGTCAGGAGTACTGTCCTGTCTGGGTAAGTGGACATCCAGTGTAATGAAACCAGACACAACAGCCCATAATCACAGGAAATGACAGACAAGAAGTGGCTACCAATCTTGGTTTAGCAAGTCACCAGATCCCCGAGGGCCAGAAAATGTTGCATAAAGCACAAGTCAGGCCTCGGGAAGACTTAACATGTAAATTGAGTTATTGTGCTCTGGCGTGCAGAAGGGGGATGCTTGTTCTCCCTGCTGGCGCATGTAAAATGCAGTAATGGGAAAATGACCTCTGTCATGTGAGAGCTGTGTACCATCTGGGCAAATGTTCAGAAGTTTTTGAGGAAAAATGAAATGGGACAATTTGCTTTCATGTTCAATGTTTCAATTACAGTGGTACATTGAGCATTATCACATTTACCTTGTAGCGGTGATTGACATGCTTTGAAACATGGTTTTTCACAGTGTAGAAAGTGCTGTGGTGATGATTGCCCACGTCCATTAAGTCTGAAACATACAGTACAGCCTTTCATTAAATAAATTGTATTGTGGGTGATAATGATTTTAATTTTAGAATGCATCATGTGATATACTTTATCATACAACTCTGATATATTTTATCATGTCAGGGTTGTAAGTTGCTTATGGTAAAAGAATATGACAAAAAAAAATAAGCACATTGATAAAAATTCTTGCATTAACCTGAGGAGCTGGAAATCACATAGGCCTTTTTTGAAAGCTCTTCAATTCTAAGAGAGAACTGTTCCAGTCCAGCAACAGCACGAATCTCGTGTGCTGGAACATGAATGGAATTGCACTGAGAATCAAGATTACATGGGAACGAGACATCTCTAAAGGGAATATGTAACAGTAAATCACAGCATTTGAATCTGATGAACGAATCAGATGTACCAAAAGTATGATCGTTAGGCGCGTGCATGGATGAACCTGCCACAGATAACCTCATTAATGTTAGCGCAACTTCAGCAAGCCATATCAGTGCGCAAGGTTATCGTTCTTCAGACCAGCTCTGATGTCAGAACGAAGGGGACAGGAATGTCTTCTGTACGGGGCTTATCATGCTGTTAGGTCACTGTAATCTACATTTTTGAGGCGCTTGAGTGTGTATATTGTGATAAAAGCTGTTGCCGAGGGAATGTTTTGGCTGTGAATGACAGCCGCCCTCTTTGCAGTGGATAGTGGGAGTAGTACCAGCACCCTTTTAAGGGTTTATCAACAGTATCTGCACATTCCTTCTGATCTGAGGCAGAGACTCTGGAATTTTGGGAAATTAAACGGAATAAAAACATTTCAGTGATTGTTGAGTGAAAGAGGCAATGATAATCATGGCATAAAGCTAAAACTGACATAGGTACAATTAGTGGTTTCACTTTTTGAGGATTCTCCTAATGTAAATTTAAATCAAATTCATGCAGTCTGTGTATACTTAGGCATGAGCTTTGCAAAGTAAGTAATGACCGAATAGTTCAAGAGTAAAACAGTTGCATGTACTGGGTTTTTGACTGTTCAATTTTATTGTTAAGGATATCATTATCTACCAAGCATTCATGTCTGTTCATTACCTCAGGCTTGTGTTGGTCCTGTTCTGCTTTTTTATACCAGGAATAATTAATAATAAGGTAATATATTGGTGTTTGTGGAAGAATATTATGCACTGTGCTGTCTCTGTGTCCTGATTGTGTTATGATAGAAACTGATAGAAAAATCCCTCACTGTGTTCTTTTTTCCCACAGGATTTTAAGCAACAATAAAATAGAAGAATTGAAGAATGGGTCCTTCACTGGCCTCACTGCATTGGAACGACTGTGAGTGTTTTATGGATATTTCACATTTATGTTTTATCATATAGCAGATGCAGTTATCTAGAGTGAGAATGAGAACAAGTTACATCTAATGAATGCATGAAAGACAGTACACAGGACGGTACAAACCCTGAGTATGCTCGAATATGCATTGGCCATTTACACAGTGTTCTCATAGCTAGTGCATGCATACTCTAATACAGAAGTATCATACAACATATCTTTAATTTAAACTACAAAAATAGGGGAAGGAAGAGTTATGCTTTTGCAGGGGAGCCAAGATGTAGTCTGAAGAGGTCGGATTTTGGTCTTTGATGAAAGATGGCTGCTGTCCTGACTGCTACAAGAAGTTTGTTCCACCAGATTTGGGCCACAACAGGCAGAGGATGTGACCAGGACATGTGTCTATGAAGGAGAGGAACTGTCATGTAGTCTGAGGTTGCAGAATGGACTGATGTTGCTGGTGTGATAGGGTTTGATTATCGATTTTACATATGGAGGAGCCGTTAACACCAGCGATTTGGAATGAGTGTGAGCTGTTACTGGTAGCTTGTGGAGGGAGGGCAGGAGGGGTAAGATGTGGGAAATTGTAGAGATTGTGGACCAACTAAGCAGTAGCATTCAGGATGAAGCACAGAGGTCTGATTGCACACGCAGGAAGACCGGTCAGAAGTTGTAGTAGTTCAGGCGGGAGAGGACCAGGGCCTGGACCAATAGATGAGCCGTGTAAGTGGTGAGAAAGTGGCACAGTATTTCCATGTGCTATAAGAAGAAACAGCCATACTGACCACTGCTATGTAGCCTGCAAATGTCAGTTTACTGTTGAATGGCACCCCAGGCTCTTGCTGGTCTTCGAGACTGACACTATGGTTTTAGCGTGAATGTGAAGTCCTGGATGTGAGAGGGTTTATCTGGGATGTGGATTAGCTAAATTGTGGCCAAACCGAGTCTCAGGTGTTATGAACTTGGCATGGTGCAGGATGCTGCTACAATTTGCAGCCTGTTCATTTAGCCGTTCATTCAGTAGCTGCACGACAGCCTCAGCAGTCAGCTCAGTTAATGGGTCCACAGTGCATTCTGGGAAGACTACATTTGGCCCCATTTGCCATAATGGTTATTTCCATTATGTTTGATTGACAAATCTGAAAATGAATTTTATTCTAAAATATGAATTGCCTTTTTGTCTGATACTGTATGCAAAAAGTAGATTAGAATTATTCTTTCAGGCTGTCTTTAAGTCCCTGTTCTTGCTATGGGGACTGAAGGTGTGAACATATTTCACTGTTAACAATGGTTATGTTTTATTTAGCTGGACTGACAACTCATTTTGATCAAGTCTCGACACACAATATAATTTTGAAGACTAGGTTTATTTGATGACCACCTGTACAGTGAAGTCAATAAAAAATTGTGTGTCTCCAAATATCTGGGGAATGGCATTCCCCAAATACATCTTCAGGCAAATACCAGATCTTGTGAACAATATTTAGCTAAAAAGCTGTCCAAATAGGAAATGCCTATACTTGGAAAAAAACTCAATATGTGGAATACATGATGTATCTCACAACGTGCTTGGTGTCAAAAGCCTAGCACTCTGAAACTGCACCTCTGCAATTGTAATCATCATCCATCCAGAATGAAGTTGTGCTGATGTTAGGCTTTCTGTCTTGCTGGTATTTTACTCACTGTGCCAATATTTTTATGGTCTTTGACCCCCCTGACAATAATTTTGGATCCTGGCCAGATTTTTGATTTTGGTTTCTTTATACTTGCTGCTTCCATTTGAAATGAAGTTATATTAAAAAGTTACAGTTAGTTTTGAAAGTGTATGGATATGCTGGGAATGAATTAGATTGTAAAAATGTACCATGAATACAAATAAATAAATGTGTGTGCGTGTGCCTTTGTCTGTGCGTGTTTGTGTTCCTAAAAATGCAAAAGTGTAGTTGGCAGGTTTATATTTTTATTTGAAAGGTGGCAATCCTAGTCAATGGAAGATTATGTCTGCTGTTGTCTTGCCAATACCTGTGTGAAGCTTTTTAGCCTGGGGGCTGTGCAAAATAGACGGCACAAATCCAGCAATGTTGTTTGAGTTACGTTTCCGTTCTGTGTCTGAGAGTTTGTTGGCATTACCATCGTAAAGTCAGCAGAATTATTGCCACTGCTGTCAGTCATTTTAATGGGCGTTCCTGCGGCTGTACAAACGTTATACATCAGAGAATGTGTCACACGCTGGGATCTTAATGGCTGTTTCAGTTTTGCACCATCATGAGATAATTCTGCATTGTTTAACATGCATATCTGATTACTAGAATACTTCTTTTACTTAAAAATACTGATTTCTGTAGCTACTTGTCCTTTTTTCCTATTTAAATTGTAAATGCTCTGAATCTGAAACGTTTCCAAAAAATGAAGATGTTAAGGCCAAATCCTGGATTCGGTACCCCCAGCCTGGGACCCTAAGCACAGAAGTATTTATACACCATCTTTGGGTCCGTGAAACCTCTTACAGAACATCTGCCTGTACTGTAAGGTGAATTAGTGGCCACTGCACTTTTAAGTAAAGATAGAAAGGAAAATAAACTGTGGTGGTGAAAATTTAATCAATACACGCATGACAGATAATTGCAGTTTAAACATGTGGAGCCAGTGGCATAAAAAACACTCTACAAAGACAGTTATTGCTATTTTTTAATAATAATAAATATTATCTATACCTGTAGCTTGTGTGAATGCGAAGCTATATCTCTACAACATATATTAAAAATATATGAGGGGACTGTGCATTTGAGCTGCTGTCAGTCAGAGTGCTCACAGCATGTTTGCCATTGTCTGATTTTATCCTAAAGAGAAGAGATGAGGTTTATGGCCATTTTCCAGTACGTGAAATTGAGTGGGCCATTTGTGAATTTCAGTTGACACCTCACTGTTTATAACAGAAACAGCCAGACTGAAGCGCTTTCCTCAATGATGCTATGGCAGTGCCCTGTTTGGGATCTGAACCTGCAATCTCTTAGCATCAGTCCTATCCTGTAAGCACTTCCCCATGCTGCAGTCCAGCAGAAGAACTGCAGGCAGTGATACGACTCATTTCCCCTCGTTCCAGCACTGAAGCCCCAGCCCCCACCCCGATTTAACTCTCGAGTTTTTTTTTTTCCCTGCTCTTTAGGAAAGTCTTCCTGTGTGAGAGAGAGAGAGAGAGAGAGAGAGAGAGAGTGTAAGAGAGAGTCAGGTTACTGGGGTTTTAACTTTACGGTTCTTGCTGCCAGAGTCAAGGCGCGCGGCGTTGAGGTGCACTTTCTGCACAGCTCAAATTAAAAAGATACGCACAGGAGGGGGCTTGTGTGGGCGGGTGAGAGAGGTCATTGTTCCTGCTGGAGAGGGAGGCATCTGGCGGCGAAGCTGGGAGCTGGGCTTATTCCTCCCTGGAGAATGGAAGGAAATACTCCGGCCATGTGCCTGTGGATCTCGGAGAGTTAAGGCACTGGAATTGCTGTGCGGTGATAAAATAACCAGGGCATTAACAGCGTGCTTCTGCGGGGGACCTAGACTAACAAATGATTGTATTAGTGTGGAATTTTAAGGGCGTTTTAATGTGTCATCGGTCCAGAGCTCGAACAGCACTCGCCCGTCCAAAAGATTGGAGGGCATGTGAAGTTTCCATTCATAATTTGTCCATAATTGGCCATTTGTTATTAGTTATGAGGCTGCAGCTGTGCGGAGCCAGAGCATGAAGCATGTCTGCCCTTCTTTTTGAGAATGTAATTCATGAGGAAAATATCCCCTGATTCTGTCTGAGGATCCAATAATTTCCATTTTCTATTGTGTCTCATCCAATCAAGTTAAAGCTTGTATCAAGTGAGGTCTGGTTAGCAGAGGGTAGGGTTAGGAGCTGACCAATAGTTTTCCCTTTTACTGCCTACTACTGTGAATGGCCAACAGAGGGGCTGAAATGGTCATTACTGAAACAAGGCATCTGGATTCCACCATAAGAGCCATCCTGCGTGACATACGCAATTAAAGTCATGAGTCAGAAGTGAGTGTTGTGGTCACGTGACTGAACCTCATGTCCAAAGCAGCTTTTAGTGCCAAATCCCGAGGGAGCTTTCTCAAAAAAACTCTCGAAGATATATTAAACACAGCTTCCATCACACAGTGAGGCTGAACAAGCTCTGTGTTTCCTTAACATTACATTTCAGTTGCTTAGCAGACTTATCCAGACAGGCTTGTACATCCTAAAATTTTTCACGTTTTGCATTTATGTAGTTGGATATTTACTGAGGCAAGCTGACGTCCCATCAGGTAATCAAACTGGATACCATGGATTACAATCCCTGTTCTTTACCACTATAGCACACTGCTTTTCCAAAACATTTCCATATCTGATATGAATTAGGGAGTAATGAAAATTAGGACAGACCCCTTTTACTGTAGGTGGGTGTTGCAGGTATCAGCTGTGGACTAGAAGGAGTAGGTGACCTCTTCGGTGAGCGTTCAGAGTTCAGAGGAAGTGTAAACAGCTTTGATCTGCCCACCCTTGAGAGCCCATAGGAATTTAGCATCTTGACTACAGCGGATCAGTCTCTGCTGTTGGAGGCTTCCTTGAGATGGATCAGAGAGTAGCAGTCATATGTACCCAGGGTCAGGGGTCGTGATAGATGGATAAATGAATTGGCATAAGTGCTGAAAACACACAAACGAAACAACAGACTAATTTTTTATAATGCTACTGGAAGAGAGGAAAAAACATCAGAATTTGCCATCTTAAATGAAAGATGCATGCATGTGTTAATCATTAAAGGGCAAAAAATTCTATTAAGAAGTGCCCAATGGGAAGTGCACAAAGTAAGATATTAAAATCAGATTTTATCCACAGCTGTATTAAATCTGAACACAAACTATGGCTTAATAACCTGCATTTTGGACACTCAGCTGATTTAGGAATTTCCCCTCTAAGACTCTGCTATAGAAAAGCATCAGCTGGCTTATTTTACATAAAGGTTAAAATAAAATTACATGTGAGTAAAAATAACAGGTTCCAAGACACGGTAATGGAAAAGAAATTTGATTTTCTGCTCCAAAACACACTGACATTTGTGTCCTCTGTGATCATAAATCAAAGGCACAATTTTGTTTGGCTAATCATTTATGGCTGTAGTTTAAGTTAGTTTTGACAGGGGCAAGGGTATTTCTGCATAAGTGAAATTCAAGTGGCCGGATGGAATGGGAGTTTGAACTGAGCAAGCTCCCTCAGCAGATAGTGTCAGGTGTTCTCTTCAATAAACTTGTCAAAGTAGCAAAGTGCTGGAGACATATGCCTGAGCTCAGTCTATTTGCACATAGACTGTTGTTCCATTTGACTGATGTACATTAGTGGAACCTAATGAACATTCACTATGTTTCTGATGACTCCCATGTATGCAGTTTAGTTAACCCATTCACCTTTAGCTGTGTGCCTTTTAACCGATTGCACAACTCTCTACCAAGAGACTGCTTTTGGATGGCTTCTGCTGCAATCAAGTTCAATTCTGAATCCCTTAAAGCACACAGCAGAAAATGATCCCAGCCCTAATTCCACTGTAATTTCCATGTACAGTGGAATGACCGCCAACCTTCACATGTTTCGGCAGAATATATTTCAAGCTGAGCCCTACAGGTTTTAAACTTCAGGGGACATTTAGATATTTATCTTGATGTGGCTCCTAAATTGGTTTTCTGCAAATGCTATGATTTTAAATGTGGCAGGTAATATGTTCATACTGAAGAACTAAAAATGAGCTTTTCCTTGAAATTACAGTACATGTGGTCTCATGGCACAGCAGTACTGTAACACTGCGTTACTTCTGCCAGATCTCTAAACTACCATAAAATGCAGCCTGCACTGTGTATCCAGTGAAAGATAAAACCATGAACACTAATCAAAGGTTTTGACAGTTTTCGTGGTCTTTCAAATGTTAATAATTAGTTGGGATCATAAACACTTAAACCCACTGACGTATCAAATGATATTATGATCTCATTCTGAATCTTCAGTTCCATGCTCTGTGTTTTTAGGCAGTCAAATGCCTTTTCTGTGCCATAAGAAACAATGGAATGAAGAGGTGGAATCTTATCACTGTCTGTGAGTGTTGAGATTTGAAATGGTTGTAATTGTTGCATCACTGTGACCTCCCGTGAACTCTGACATCTGCCATGGTTACACCAGTCTGATCTCAATAGCCTGTGAACTTGGCAACCTCTCTTACTGACCCAGTTCAAATGTTAAGCACCGACACTGATCTCAGGCCAGTCACGCCTCCTCTCCGGTGTCTCACAGTGAGTAATCCTCCATTATTGGTTGTACAGTTATGATGATAATCCAAACAGCACTGTGGAGATTATGGTACTGTATATGGTGGAGAACCTGAGAACTGGCTCACGGTCAAGTGATAATCTTTTCTTTGAATAGATGAAACAATTAAATGAAGTAAATGAAGTTTGAGTCATTAAAATGAGTTATTCCTGTGTGCAGGAAAATGGTTGACATTATTAGTCAACTGTTCCTCATGGATTAGATGGGAATGGTTGGAGTGTTATTCAGTCTAGGCTTCTACCATGTATTTTTGTGAACCTCTACAATGACCTGTTTGTACCTAACCCCTACTTAAACCTTGGTATGGTGACTAAACCAGCCCCCCAATTAAAGATGAGAAGGTTTCTGTCATAGGCAGTCCTTCCACAGGCTGGGCTTTTGAATGATTGGCCAGAAATGGCCGGAAAGAAAGCCATTCATGTTAAAAAAAACCCATCAAAGACAAGCAGGCAATGTGGACACCTGGAACCAGGTGCAACAGCTGATGTTCACTTTCCAGCTGTTTGACATCAAAGATCAATCAGTAGCCAGCAATATACTTCATGCACATAGACTGCAGACTGATTGAAACCTGCTCTAACACTGTAACACTCCATAGTCAGGAACTTCAAAATGGGACAACTACAAAAGTTGCTGGTGATAAGGGGCCACATGATAACGTGGCAGGATAGTTTGGTGTGGGGACTAAGTGGGACACTTTTCAGTGGCTTCTAGGGGCACATAGGCTTATAGAGCTTTTGCCTTGAATGACTGTGCACTGTGGTTAAAAGCCACAAGTTTTGCAGTGCTAAGCCCCAGGAGGTGATGGGCTAGGAATGATCACCAACAGCAGGCATGTTGTAGTATGCCAGGATGGGATTTTACATTCAATATTTCACACTTTTTGACAATAACCAAGAGGGAAATGCTTTTCCCTACCAGGGCACATGTTTAGTTGCATGTACAGGACAGTTGTTAAATGCATGCTTTGTTTGTTCAGCAAACCTGACCTGGAGGTCCAATCCTAATGCCACCTCTGTTTTTTTTTTTTTGACAGGGACATTCGGAACAACGTGATCAGTCACATCGAACCTGGAGCCTTTCTGGGGCTGCCGGCCCTCAAAAGACTGTGAGTGCCCTCTTCTTCCTTTGCCTGTCTGCTGGGTGTTCACTTCAGTGGGCCAACAGAACCACGCTTGCTGAGACTTACAAGGAATCAAGAATTGCTCTTGAGGCAAAGAAACCTCATTGAAAGCATACACAAGTATTTGTGTTGTTTGGATGAATCAATCTCATGAATTTATTTTTTTGTTTGTGGGATTAAGAGTAATGGTTCTGCATCTGTGGTGGTTCTGTTTGTTTCAAAGGTGACACATGACATGCTAAACATTCTCAGATTTGCTGTTCAACAGAATGAGGTGAGAGTTCATACCTTGCTGTCGACTGCAGAGTCTGAAGACAGCTAAACTTTATACGTTGGCGTGACCTGGATGTCTAAGATTTGTAATTGTCTTCCCAACAGGACTGTCAAATTGAATAGTTTCCTGAAACCATTAGCCAGTAATGCTACGGCCCTATCTGATGGGATGCCGGGTTTATCTGGTTATTGACTTGGAAAGGGACGACAATTGCTTGAAATCCCTCTTTTCATGCGCTTAATGCCCCGTTGTGCTGTGTAAACATGCTTAGTGTTTGGCATGGGTGAAATGCTCGGGAGGAAACAGTAGTCTTGTTTTTAGTCTCATTTAATTTTGTGGTTTAGTCTCTGAGTACAGCAGCTCACACGTTACGTGGTTCACATTCCCAAACAAAGAACGCTACTGTACCCTGGGCATGAGGGCAGATATACAGATGTGCCATTGTCTCTGTGCAAAATGCTTCCATTATGTTAAGCATCATTGTTAATGCGCAAGGTTTTCTTGCTTATTTTACCTTGTCCTGCATAGTCCGGATGCCACTGTGGTTACTTTCCTACCTCCCAAGCATTTCCCCACAACTAAGGCTGTGTCGTTTCTAAATATGGCGTGTTTTTATGCATTACATACCCCCAAAATTGCTCCAGAATGGTGGCATAACTGTGATAGTTTACCTTGCGTCTACACTGCTGCCAATCTCTGCAATTACCCTGCGGTTTGAGAATGGAAAATGCATGTCAATACAGAGAGTTGACATGTCTCATGCCAATAGATCTAGTATTCCAGGACTGTGCTAGGTCAAAATATGTAGGCTACATGTTTAAGGATTCAGTGTGCTTTTCAGACGTTGTATCGTAAACACACAGTCCCTGTGGGCCAGCTGTATTTTTGACAAACACGCTCACAGACACAGACAGCAGTGTGCATTTACGAGACGGAGAGAGAGAGCGTGCGTGTATGTGTGCAGACATTTGATATGCCCTGCTCCTGCCAGTGTAATCTGACATTGGCACAGCTGTTGCAGCGTGAGGCCGCTCTGAAGACCGAGGCAGCCTCCACAGCATGGACGTGCTTTTCGAAAGAGAACCGGGAGTTCGGTTTGGCCATGACCGTTTATTCCCTTTTTGTGCTCCACCGCACTCCTCCTCAGCATTAGGGATGACTCTGCTAAATCACTATTTATTGCAGGAAGGAGGAAGCACTTATATTCCTGAAATTGTGCATTTTGCGCGTTTGGTATTCAAGGTCCCTGATTAAACCGAATCGATCAAAGAAACGACCTAACCAGTCTTGACAGGATCTCCCTTGGCAGAACATCTTGATTTGTTGGGCTGAAGCCGTAAACTGTAGCAGGGCTGTAATATTTGATCAGCGTATGGGTCGAATATTAATCTGCTCATGCAGCACAGATGTGGCTGTCATATCGATAGCTGGGAGTGGAGGCAGCTGATTATAGACGATATCCAATTGACAATCAGAGCCTCTTTGGAAAGTCTCCTATGTGCATAGCTCTGATTTCAGGCAGAGGAGAAACAGTTTGTGTACATCTGGGGATGGGGGGTGGGGGTGGGGGGGAAGCAAAAACATGCTGTCCTGTTTAATGCAGCTGATGAGAGGGTTCCTAACAAAGACTCCCTGTGTTTCTCTCTCCCCTGGCCCTGATGTGTGATTCTCCACATCTGCTCCTGCCCCTCTTCAAAGTACGTCATTAGGTTTCACTCAGCGTTTGGGCCTGCTTCACCATAGCCAAAGTGCAGCACTTTGACTCCACTCCTCTCATAGACTTTACCCTGATTTTACATCAGTCTGCCCAGTCGTCCGTTCTTACTGTGCTTTGGTATTACACTGTCATATAGTTGAGTACGGTGAATTTCTCCTTTTCTCTCCTTCAAAGCTTGGTGTAAGGTTTATTTGGTTTGTGAGTGTGAGGCAGGGGAGTAGTTGTCCTGTGATTGTGTGTGAGCTGTGTGCAGTGAAGGGGACTAATGTGTCACCACCATTGGCAACAATGGAGAAAATGTAAGCAGAAGCATGGGCTTATATCTCATATACAGCCAAGGAGAGCTAACACACTGACAATCGATCGATCACATTTAATTCTCATGATACGTTTTGATCAAGCACCCAAATTCTTACACTGATATAAACTATGAGAACCCTGACCTAGTATCAGTCAGTGAAAGTTTAGTACTTAAGAGTGAGAACAGTATTGCATGGGATGTGTTCATGAAAATTGAAGTTTTGTACAAACTTAAGTTTTACTGTAATTAGTTACAGTAAAAAAAACTGTAGAAGTAGTAAAACTAGTAGCAAAATTCTATTATATAATTCTATTATGTATTTGAAAATCGCAGTCGATGTACTGAACCATCCTCAATGGGCAGGCTTCCCTCCTATAGCATGCCATGGGCCACGTAGAGAAGTGGTGCAGAGCTGCTGTTAAAATAGAACGTGCTGTAACTTCTGTGCTGGATGGCTATAAGTTATTCTGCGGTCGTTGCCCCTGTACCTGGTCTGTGTCCCACTCAGGTGTGGCCCTTTGCCCCCCCCCCCCCCCCCCCCCCATGTAAGGACATCCTCACAAACGTGCCCTGGCTTCCAGACAGCCCTGGCACCTCCTGAAGAGCTTTTTCTCCGCAGGGGCGCTAATGGCTGAGCTCTGCAGGCTCCTCAGCTGCTGTCTGAAAGCCTGAAAACATAACCAATGTTTACACTCGCTGCAGGCTATTTTTGGCCTTGTTTATCTGTGCGGGGCTTTGGCCCGTGCTTTCCGTGTTAAGTAGTGCAAGCCAAATCTTCAGAGCAGAAAGACTTCCCTCAAAAATTGGCTTTTTTTGGACCAGAACCTTTAGCGGTATGGCTAAGGTGTTACAAATACAGCCTTGTTTCTGTGCTTTTTCCACGTTGTGATTTAATGGCATGAAAGTCATGTCGGTTTATTTGTGTGAGTAAAGAATGCTTGGTATGGAAGAATTGCCGTCTCACAACCTCTGAATATAAATAAGGTTTTATGGTTTCAAATGTCTTTACTTCAGATGGGAAAATCGCTAAATTGGTAACACTTTAGTTCAACTTCAGTCAAGCTCCAGTAAAAGTCTTTTGCATGACTGTAGTTTGCTAGTGGCGTGAAGGCATCTCTTGACAGCGTCCCTGAGGAGACTGAAAGCTATTCAGCCCCTTGGCTCTCCATGCATGGACTGTGAAACAAAAATAACATGTTGAGCCAAAATGGGTTTCAGTGCCACCCAGGAATGAAGGTCTTACATGCTGCTCTGACTGCAAGGCCATTCTTTTCCTCACCTTGTCAGTGGCCATATTGAAGTGGGTGTTGTCATGGAAACTGACGCCTGAGAACAGAGGCACTTTGTCTTGCTTTCCTCCTTATTTTTGATGTGTCTTTTTCAGTATTACTGTCCATGCATTTCACTGGCATATTCTTTCACACTTGGGCCTCTGTTTCATAGTCAAGGCTGGAGATTAGCATGTTTCTTAGGATCCATAGTGGAAAGAAATAGTAAGAATTGATAATTCTGACATAGTCATAACTGGCTTTATGTAAACTGTAGATGTACACGTCTTTGATGTGGAAAGCCCTAAGGCTGCTTGTACAGAGGAAGATGAGAGGAGTGTAAAATGAGCAATTTAAGAATCTTATTATCCACATAGGAGGTGTGAAATTGTAGGCTTAATACAGCCTATTAAAATAGGTTGTGTTAAGCCTACATTGATGTTCTCCCACTCCTGAACAGTTTGTTTGATATTTAAAACTTTGGAATGACCCAGAAATACCCTTGTCATGATGACACAAGGGACATTTAAGTTTCATCTGACTTGGTATCCCTTGGGTACTTGTCCAGCTTTTGATCAACTTTGATCAGCTTGGTTATTGCAGGTAGGCCTGTACACTTTCCTACTGTTATGCTATTTGCAATGACTCCACACTGTCCACTAGTGTTGCTTTGGTTAATAGTGCCACCTTTCACCACTTAGCATTAGCAGTTTTAACTTGTGCCTGAATATAAGGCGAGTTGCATTTTAAAATGTGTATTTTGAGTGAAAAAACATAACAGATAAGCAAACAAATGTGAAGCCAGAAGGAAGTTGGAAGTTCAAAGTTGAATAATTTGTGTATGTGCTAACATAGCATAACCTGATCATCATTTTTCATTTCAGTGACTTGTCCAAAAACAAAATTGGCTGCCTGAATATGGATATATTTAAAGGTCTTGTAAGTCTGGTCAAACTGTGAGTAACTTTTTTATGGTCATTTGCACGCCAAGACAGTTTTCAATATTGTAACATTGCTAAATCAGTTCATGATCTAAAATAAAATAATTTGAAAATGTATTGTAATGAATTCTTTTTAAGTAACATATTTGTCCTGAATGTTCTTGTCTAGTTGAATATGTTGTGAGGAGCAGCTGGGGATGCTGTTAGAATGATCATTATCAGATGATTGCACAAAGGGCTGTGTTCTGGCGTGGCTGTGGGGAAATTCTTGCAGTGCCTCTCCTTGTCTTTATGCCCTCTCAACCATGACTGTAATATTATAGCAATATGATTTCAATAACAGAATCATTGTGAGAACATTATCAGCTGGACTGGAACATATTCTTAAGAAGAAAATGACTGTTTCTTTCCTTTGATACTTTATTTCAGAAACCTTTCGGGGAATTTGTTTTCTTCGTTGTCACCAGGAACGTTTGACAGTCTCGTCTCACTGAAAATGCTGTGAGTGTTGTGGAATTCATGCTGTTCCTGATGTCAGTGAACATCATTTTAATACTAATTCAGTTCTAATTTCATTCATTTCAATTCTCGAAAGCCACATGCTGTCACATTCCAAACAAATGTACCTCTTTTTCCTTATCTTTCCTTATATTCTCAGGACACTGGAAGAAATGTAATTGCTGGACAACTAGTATTTATATTTGGCAATTAAAGGCAATACTAGTGTTCTGATTAGGCCAGGAGTTCAGAGGGGCTTGGTAGTTACATTCAGCTCCTGTATCTTGGGCAACCATTTTCAGTTTACCTCAGTGGTGATTACATTACTTCCATGTAATCGTTGGGAGGATCTGGTGGGTGACACTGACAACCCTCTCCTTTCCCCAGGGAGTTCCACACGCAGTTCTTGCTGTGCGACTGCAACCTGCTCTGGCTGGTGCTCTGGATTAAGGAGAGGGGCGTGACCGTGAAGGACACTCGCTGCTCGTACCCGCGCTCCCTCCAGGGCCAGCTTGTCACCTCTCTCAAACCCCAGCTCCTCACCTGCGGTAGGCTCCATACGCCTGGGAGTTAGGAGGGCAAAACCTGAACTTGTTTTTGTGTGATTGGTGCTGTACAGATACTTAAAGGAATTACGGATCTTTTAATCCCTTCTTCCTGGCAACTGAGCCCACTATATCAGCCGATCCACATACTATACGGATCAGTGAACGTGAGCAGCACCGTGACTAAGCGGTCATAATAGAAGATAAGGATTTGCCATCTATTGAACCACCTGCAGTGTCAGTTACAGTAGGCACTTAACAGTGACAATTGTTAACTGAAAATACTTTAATCCCATAACTGCGTTTATTGTTTAAGATGTTTTTGTGGTCTAGTTCTGTCAAGAAGAGAAATGCCTTGAAACCAAAGGAGAGGGCAGGACTATTATGCTCAGAGGTCACTGTAGTCTCCTCTGTTTATGACACTGTTTGTAATTGGCTACTAAGCCTGTGGGTGTTGACAGTCTCAGGGTGTGGATCCCGGGCCTCTCGTGATCCTTGCCCTCTGACCCGTCCGCAGACGCCCCCCTGGAGCTGCCGTCCTTCCAGCTGACCCCGTCGCAGCGGCAGGTGGTGTTCCGCGGGGACAGCCTGCCCTTCCAGTGCCTGGCCTCCTACGTGGACGAGGACATGCAGGTGCTCTGGTACCAGGACGGCAGGATGGTGGAGCACAACGCCACGCTGGGCTTCTTCATCGAGGAGAGCATGGTGCAGAACTGCTCGCTCATCGCCAGGTAATATCCTGACAGGGAAGACATTTTTGGCAACTGCCTACTGCAGCATATTAATTTAATGTCTTCTTTAGTATAGGTGTCATAGAGGCATATTGACCTAAGGTCATATAGTATAGATATAGTATGGACATATATCATTGTTTAGTGGGATGTTCCTTTAAGAATGACCATACTTTTTCTTGTTTGAGTGCCGTTGGAGTGACCGCTCGTTTTTTCGGACACAGTGCGCTGACCATCGCCAACATCCAGCCGTCGTCCTCGGGAAACTGGGAGTGCCGGGTGAGGACGAGCCGCGGCAACAACACCCGCGCCGTCCACATCGTGGTGCTGGAAAGCTCTGCCAAATACTGCCCCTCTGAGAGGGTGTCCAACAACAAAGGCGACTTCAGGTGAGCCCCCTAGAAGTCCTGAATCCTGTCCCCGTCTGCACCCCAGCACGAGGGAGAGTTACTCCTTCAGAAATGTGGGCGTGTTTACTCAATAAACTGTTCCTCCGGGCACCTTTCAAGTGTGGGAGCAGTAGAAAGTGCCACGGAGTGGTTTGGTGTATAGATTTTGGCAGTAACTTAATCTTGTTTTCCCCGCTCCTGTCAAGCGTTCAGTGTTTAATTTACTTCGGATTGGACAAAAGCAGCTCCCTGACGTCTGGCAGGAGTGGCTGTATTGAATTTAATGGAAACGGACAGTCAATTTGGAACGCCTTGCACCACCGGGGAATACAGGGCCCTGCTATGCGAGGGAGCCCGTCTTGTGCTGAGCGGGGAAACTTGCACAGTCAGAACGGCCACTCTGTGTTAGCTGCAGCAGCCTCTGTGGCTCAGTTTAGCTCAATGCTGACCCCTAGTGGTGGTCTGAATTATTCCCTCACGCAACAGACACAGACAGTATGTCAGCTTGTTGCTGTTATCTAAAGCCCAGGTACTATTCTTCTCATGGTATTATCTAAACGGGAGTGGAAATGTGCTGGGAACAGAAAATGTCAGTATTTAACTGTAAGCAACATAACCTTGAGAGCCTTGTAAAGCAGCATTGCGTAATCTCTACAGAACATTGAGCTTGGATACTTTTCCTTTGTCTTATTTACTCTGGGGCAAGGGTTGGGTAGGCCAAATGGACTCTCATTACACAGTGTTGTATAAATAATAATGATGTATGTCATAGGAAGTATCGCATTTTATTGTGCTTTTGAGTAGCTATTCTGAGCCAGTATTTAGCATTTAAAGGTCCCTTCCGTTTTGACCTCCTTCTCAAATGGTGTCCTTCTCCACTGTCAATCAGTGTATTGCTATTAAAAGTAGTGCTGTAATAAGCAGAACATTCGCAGTATGATCCTGATCATCAACATGATAACACTGTAGGAAGCAGATTTACGTTAATTTGAGTAGAATGAGTACATTTGCAACATGTACAGTCATTGTCTTCAACTTATTTGCAGGCACTTATCTTTTAATAAGGGTTTCAGGCCTACATCTAGAACTTCTTATATCAGAGCTGTATGCAAAAATAAAGTGGTGGAGATTGCATGAATAATCATTTGCTTATGCATTTATGTCTAGTGTGGTGTCTGTGGTGCAGTGTTGTATAGTGGGAAGGAGCAGGGCTTGTAACTAAAAGATTGCTGCATTGATTCCCTGTTGGAGCACTGCTGTTGTACCCTTGTCAAGGCACTTAACTCAGAATTATCTCAGTAAAGATCCAGCTGTGTAATTGGATAAAACTGTAACCTATGTCAGGTGCACTGGATAAAACTGTCTGCCAAATGACAATAATGTAATGTAATCTCAGGTATTTCTTGGGCAACAGATGTAAAGTACCCTGTCCAAGGTTACAACAGTAGTCTCCCACCTGGGATTAGAACCTGTGACCCTCTGGGTCACAGTGCTGCACTCTTGCGAACACAAAACAGTGAGTTTTTATGTGCTGCGCCAACAACACACCCGTGTCTCCGCCAGGTGGCCGCGCACCATGGCCGGCATCACCGCCTACCTGCCATGCCACCGCCTGGCCTCCGGGGCGGCGCTCTACTCCGGCTCCCCGGCCGAGGAGCGCAGGGCCTGGCGCAGGTGCGACCGGGTGGGCATCTGGGCTGAGGACGACTACTCTCGCTGCCAGTACCAGAAGGACGTCACCCGCGTGCTCCACATCATCAACCAGGTCGCCGCCCTCTCCGCTCACACCCCAGTCCTGCTCATGTTGTGTTCAGAACAGATGTGAGGGTGCAGCAGGAGTATTCTTTCTCTTTGACTTCAGTTGCGATGTAATTGCTGCATGGTTCTGTTTTGCTTTGATGTTGTATCACTATTTTTAGATGTAGATATCATAGCTACATAAAGCTATGCAATACATGTTGCCTTTAAGGCTCTCTGAAAGAGGATTACTTTATAGTTGTAATTTAATGTAGAAATCTCACTGGGTCCTAAAATTAATTAGAAGTTTTCTGGAAAAAAACCTGGAAAAACAGAAAACAACCTGGGGAAAGTTTTTAGTTGGACACACGTTCTCCCAAGTTAATATCCCTCACGAGGCTGAGTGAGCTAATGAATGTTTGGTCTGTCCAACCAAATGCTTTCCCAGCTTCGCTAAAGGAAATACCAGCTGGTGGGGAAGAAACAAAAGGTGCTCTGAAGAAAGTATAAGAAAAAGAAAACAGCAACCATTGCATTGCATGGAGTGAAAGGTTATTTAACTACTGTTGGCTCAAAACTTACATAGTGCTCAAAAAAAGCATCTTGATCAACAAACACTTGGTTTGTAGCTGCATCTGGATACAAGAAACATGCAGTCTCTCGACCACGGTCCTCTTCAGTCAGCACTTGTGCTTACGTGTCATGACCTCGCCCGCCCCTCCTCCCCCAGATGCCCCTGAACCTGACCAACGCCGTGACCACGGCCCGCCAGCTATTGGTCTACACCGAGGAGGCTGCCAACTTCTCTGACAAGATGGATGTTATCTTCGTGGCGCAGATGATTGAGAAGTTTGGGAAGTTTGCGGAGAAGTACAAGGAGGTGGGTGCGAGCCTGCTCCTAGGAGGCTGGGCAACAGCAGCTTATGTGTGAGGGTGCTAATGAGGAGCTCAGGGTATAGGCAGAGGCAAGGGTCTGCCTCAGACATGTTAGTGCATGTTTCTGTCTGGCTTATAGTGAGGGTGCATTACACACAGCACAATGCTGGGAGAGAACAACTGTGCATTAGACATCTGGTAGCTGACTTGTAGGGGGAGGGAAGTCTATTCAGAAAAGGAAAGAAGATGTCCTGTGGCATTATTTTATTGCTGCTTTATTACTTTAATTAATTTCTTATTGTCCTTATACACACACATTTACTGACGCAAAATATTGTGTGTATGTGTGTCTGTGTGTGGGTGCATATGTGTCATGTGTCTGTATGTACGTATATGTTGCTATGCGTGCGTGTGTGTGTATTTGCATGCCTCTGCTTTTGTGTGCATGTATATGTGTGTTTGGATATATCACTGTGCTTGTGTGTGTGCGCGTGTGTGTGTACATGCATGCATGTGTGCATGTGTCTCTGTACCTGGGCGTGTGTGCGGGTCTCTGTACATGGGCGTGTGTGCGGGTCTCTGTACCTGGGCGTGTGTGTGGGTCTCTGTACCTGGGCTTGTGTGCGGGTCTCTGTACCTGGGCGTGTGTGTGGGTCTCTGTATCTGGGCGTGTGTGCGGGTCTCTGTACATGGGCGTGTGTGCGGGTCTCTGTACCTGGGTGTGCTTGTGCATCCCTGCAGCTGGGGGACGTGATGGTGGACATCTCCAGTAACCTGATGCTGGCGGATGAGCGGGTGCTGTGGATGGCGCAGCGGGAGGCCCGGGCCTGCTCCCGCATCGTGGAGTGCCTGCAGAGGATGGCCAGCCAGCGGCTCGCCAGCGGCGCCCAGGGCTACTCCACTGTGAGTCCACCCACACACACTGTGCAGCCACATATACAGGGCCTGCACACTCAGCCCTGTGAAGCAGATTTATGTGCCTAACATTGCCTGACACTGCCTTTTTACAGTGCAGTTGGTGGTGCATTTTAACCCTTTCGCACGTAACTTATTTTATGCTATGTAGCGCGCATGGTGTGTTATGTTTACGTTAGCGTTATTAAGCTTTTCATAGTTTTCACCGCAGCATTTGGTATACTTTTTAATGTTGAATCACTGTTTCCTCAAAGCTAACATCAGCTAGAATTTTCCAATCTAGTGTTTTAATCACACAGGTGTGACCGTGTGGGTTAATCAAGTTGTGCTGTTAAGTAGTTCTGTGTCATATGTAGTAATTGGTACCTATTGCAGAGCTGTATACTGATCAACAGATATGGTAAAGTTATACTTCTCAAAATGAGAGATTCAACCTCAATATTGATACAAACTCTTTACTGAAACTCTAGTGTTGAAAAAGAAATTCAATTGTTGCTATTGCTTGTTTTAGACATTTTGGACAGGCAACCAGTATGGCTAAATACTTGTGTTTTTTAAGATGAAGATCACAAACTGCTGTTTGTATAAGCACAGTTATCCTTCATTTCAGGACGGTTAGCTTTCCTTTCATGTCTGTTGCGTGTACCTGTTGTTCTTTGGCTAACATTTACTGAAGCTGCTTATGACCGCCGGTCTTGGCAGAACTCCCACAGCATTGCTCTAGAGGCCCACGCAGTCAAGGCCAGCAGCTTCAATGGGATGACCTGCACACTGTTCCAGAAGGTTCTGCCTGAACGCAGGGGTCCCCGGGAGCTGAGCACCAGAGACAGAGACCCCGACGCCAGCCGCGACCGGCAGCTCAGCTTCAAGTGTAACATCACCAGCACCTCCTCGCCCCTGCCGCTCAAAGTCAGTCCCCGCCCTGCCTCCTCTCTCCTCCCTCTCCCCATGTGTGTAGTCATGTGACCTTTAATTAGGTTCTGCTTCATCTAACCTCAGTGTGCTTCAGTCTTAGCTTTGAGTGAAGTATTCAAGGAACAGGAACATTTTCCATTCATTATAAAACAGTGTTGTTCCCTTATCGTCACACTCATAATGTTCAAACCGGATTAAGTACATCAAGAAACAACTTCGACTGTATACTCATAGTTAAGGACAAAACATATTCTGGTGAAACTGAACAAAAGCATTTATCATTTATTATAAAATGTCAGTCTGTAATGCAGGATTTGAATTGTTTATAGGGTGGTAAATTGTTTATATTAGTTACATATTAGTTTGATATGTTGAAGAAATATTTCCCAGAGAAGAAATGCTCTTATTAAAGGTTCATATTTGTCCCTTGAAAATGAACATCTTTAAATATCATTCATTATTGATCATCAAACTGTCTGCTGGCTGGATTCCATTCTGGAAGTGCTCTGGTGTCCCAGACAAAAAGTAATATTTTGAGAATACTTTTCAGAGGTTATATGTATTACCTCAATAAATGTATTGACAATATGTGAATGATTACTACTTTGTATATTGCAATATATTGCTGCTTTGCATGAATATATTTTGAATGCATTTATATTATACTCTTGGGCTGAACAACACATTTTTGTTGGGGGCCTGGACCCAACATAATTCCTATGCAGTGCTAGTAGTGTAACTGAAAAGCCTTGTTGGAAAAAGGGGAAGTGACAGTGCATAGTGGAGGGGTATGTGACTAACATGCTGTCCCTTCATGTCTCGGATCAGAACACCGTGGTGGAGGCGACGGTCCAGCTCCCGCCCTCCCTCCTGACCCGGCTCTCCGCTCCGGGCCAGTCTGAGGAGCCCGTCCACAGGCTGCAGCTGCTGGCCTTCAGGAACGGCAGGCTCTTTCCCACCACCAGCAACTCCAGCCTGCTGACCGACCAGGGCAAGAGGAGGAGCGTGGTCACCCCGGTCATCCTCGTCACTGTCGGTGGGTGTGTCACCGTAGTCATGACTACATGCTGGGGAGACACTACGGCTGTAACATTGCAGTTATGGGCATTACAGTTATGCAGTGTGATACCAGGCATGGAATCGGGGAAGGAAGCTGGGAAGGAAGCTGATTTGAAATCCACAGGCAGTGTCTGAAATTTGAGTCGAAATACCAGGTGAATTCTCACAAACTTTGACTGCACCACACAATAAGATTTTAGACCGTGTTCAGAACCCCTCTGAAAAATGTCTCCACAGCAGATGTTGGAAAGCAGAACCTTCAGTTGAGCTCTGTTATCTTTGAGACAGGTGGTGAAACTGACTTCTGAGGGTTCAGTAGAAGGCTGTTGAGCTTGACCTGAAGCTGTATCCATACGTGCAGGGTTCACTCGGTCAGGGCACAGCGGCTGTTTTATCGCTAGCGGTTAGCGGTGTAATGTGTGGTTCTCTGACACCCCACTCCTCTCCTGCGCAGACGGTCAACCTCTGCAGGCCCTGCGCAGCCCGGTGAACGTCACCCTGCGCAGGTTCGCCCGGGGCGGCGACGTGGTGGCGGCCGCCTGGGACTTCACCCTGCTGGGCGGCCAGGGAGGCTGGGAGACGGGCGACTGCCGCATCCTCTCCTCCGACGACAACTTCACCTCCATCGCCTGTGACTCACTCGGCAACTACGCCCTGCTTATGGTAAGTGTCTCTGTGTCAATGCAGAGAGTGTGTTCTGTGTGGGCTTTTTCCAATGGGCTGAAAAGACCTGGGGCCTTTATAAAACACTCCCAGGACTGGTCTCTGGACATTTATCAGTAGTTTACCTTATTATTATCGTTTATCTTGCTCTGAAGATATATCATAAGCTTCAGAGTCATTTTCATGACTCAAACTATGAAAAAAAGGCCTTTGAAAACAAATCCAAATGAAAGTGTTTAGTAGGCCATAAAGAGCACATACCAGTTCTATAGGTGTTACTTGGCAGGTTTATGAAAATGGGGTGTGTCCAACGAAACACTTTCCCAGGGGTTTATTTTCCCATAGAGTCATATAGCAAGGCTAGATATCTTATGAATGTGTAAGAGGAAATACCCATTTTATACTTTTAATGTAGTCTCAGTATTGTAGCACCCTCTGCTGTTTCACTATGGCCTGTATTTTCTTGGCAAAGGTACCAGTGATTTGACAGCTATGTGTAGTTGTCTCTGGTTGACTGTCAGCATTATTAATGTTCTGATCTGTACATAGCACACACCCCTACAGCACCAACAGTTGTGCACAGGCTGTCGTCTGCTTAGAGGTTATTTAAAAGCTTGCATCTGTTTTACACGATCTCAGTAATGTTTCTCCCTTCTAGGATCTGAGTGAGGTAGAACCTTACTCTCCCAGTACAGACCTGCTCCATCCGGTTGTCTATGCCAGTGCCACCATTCTGCTGCTGTGTCTCCTCTTAGTCATCATCAGCTACATCTACCACCACAAGTGAGTGGTGTCGTAGCGAGGCATGGGACACGCAGCCCAAGCGTTGCCACTTCCATTCACCGATGGGGCACTGATTTTTATACCCTTAGCTGTGTTGCCCTGAATAAGAGTGGATGCTAAGCAACTGTAATATAATGTAAAGTTGGCCTCACATGGTGTTTACACTGCTTCCCCATGCTATTTCCCTACAGTCACGTACCGGGCACATGTTGAAAGCCTTGTTCGTTATTTTAATGGTATGCCCGTAAAGTGAGAGAGTCAAGTAAGTCAATTAGAGACAATTAGTTAAAAAACAGTGGGCAAATAGGCAGGAAATTGCCAACTTTATTGTGTGACATTATTTAGCAATTATGTTTAAGAAATTACTTTTTGTGCAGATTTGTTGTCTTGAATTATTGTTCAGTTTTAGTGAGGCTTTTTGACAGTTAAATAACATTACAGTTCATGTACTTCCTGACCAAAGTGGAATACAGACTTTCAGAAATGATATTTTTTGTCCTTTTCATTCAATTACTTTAGTTTTTATTGTCCAAATTACCATTTAACTTTAACGTATCTCCACTGAAAGGACCTGCAAAAGGCTGTCAATTTACCAGCCGTGTCATAGCATAGTACTAGAATTGACAGAATAATGTAATTTTGTTTAACCAGACTTTTATATTTTCCAATCTGGTATCTGTAATGTAGGCATTTCGACAGTGAGTCAAATAAGGCCACATTAAGCGCTGTACATGTTGGCAGAATATGAAGGAGGAGAACAAATGTGCATAGCTACAGCCTAATTTTTGCCCGTCTGCTTCCAGGTCCATCCTGATCAGCCGAAAGTGCTGGCACATGCTGGTCAACCTGTGCCTCCACATCTTCCTGACGTGCCTGGTGTTCGTCGGGGGCGTCACTCAGACACGCCACGCCAGCGTGTGCCAAGCGGTGAGTGCCATCTGTCGCCCTCCCCTTGCGGTCGCGTTCCACGCAAACAGCACGCGGCACGACTACTCAGATGCCACAGACCTCCGACAGCAACAGTGTGCTGTCTGCACCACAGGGAGCGCGCTCGTCCAGGAAAACACTTCTCGTTAATTAATGTCTTGAAATAAAACTTCTTACTCTTCATTTGTGTCAGGGCACATTCTGTTCTGGTTTTTTTTTTTCATTGCTTGTGGTTCTCTTGTTTCTCTCAACATTTCACAAAATCTTTTGGAATAAAATTCATATTTATTTGCAACAGATTGCATTTTTTCCAAATATAATTAAAGACACTGTATTAATTTACATAGGTCTTGGTATTGTGTGTGCCAATATAACAGCATCCATTCATGAAAGCGTTAGTTAATATACATTCATGTTGAGGAAAACATACTAAATTTAATGCCAGTCAGATGACTCTTGGACTACTGTTCAAAATATCACAGAGCCCCCGTAGAACAAGCCTTGAGGCTGTCATGAATAAATTATATGTACTGTCATTGGCCAAAATCAACACCAGCCTTTACTGTAGTTGGGTCTGATTGGGAGACTGCTCCTATCTGTATCTCTGTCAGGCAGGCTTGAGTATGCTTTACTGTATGCTGCAGCAGTGATTGTAAAAGCCTCTGTTTGTCTCTCTTCAGGTGGGTATCGTCCTGCACTACTCTTCTATGGCCACGGTTCTCTGGGTGGGCGTGACCGCCCGCAACATCTACAAACAGGTGACCCGCAAGGCCAAGCGTTTCGAGGACCTGGATGAGCCCCCGCCCCCACCCAGGCCAATGCTGAGGTGAGACAGTGTATACCAGAAGGCACCAGAAATTACAAAGCTAAGTGATACCATTCTGGTACCAGTTTGTGGACTCATGTGGTTAATGGCGATAATCTGGGAAGCATGAACAGGTCCACTCTTCTAGCTCTGTTCTTGAAAGCAAGCAAGTCGCCCATCAATGGCTTATGACCCATCATTTGAGTAAAGGGCAAATTAAGTCATTAATGAACTATGTTGGGGGTGATAGTGTTGTTTGTAAATGCCTGTGAATGTAGAAGACACACAATGCTCATGATTGTGTACAGGCATATTAACTGAGAGCTCAGCTGGAGTGGAAACCAGTGCACACATGTGCCTGCTGGATGAGCCCAGGGAAGTGCTGGTTTAGCAGCGTATGACTCACATCAAGATCAACTCAGGGTCTCGTGTACTGTGCTCTCACCTCCTAAGTAAGAGCAGCATTATATTAAAAAGAGATATTAAAGAGAGAGTGCGGCAAGTACAGTGACAGTACATTTGAATTGAAACTCTATTTCAATAAAAAAATTGTTTTAGAGCATGCCACCTAATATTTATCTGCACTGAATGAGGTAGTGCATGATTTAACTCTGTAAGTAATGATGCTGTAAGACTTTGTGAGCAGTTAACCTAAGCGATTTTGATGCAGCTCTCCATGGTAGTGTTGTCTCTGGGTTACTGTGAATTAACTATTTTTCTGTAGGTTCTGCTTCTGACCCAGACAGTCATCATGGCTGTGTGGGTCTGCTGTGCATATATTTGGTTAAGGAACTGGACATGGAACCATAATGTTTTATGTTGAAATCCCAGACAGGGTACTGTTGTACCCATTGTCAATGCAATTGAAGTGAATTACTTCAGTAAATGTCCAGTTCTATAAATGGATGACATGTACAGTGGAATATATGTAAATTATGCTCTAGGGAATGAGCATGCAGTGCACTAGTGTAGATAATACAGTTAGTTCCTTTTGCATCCGTAAGAGGAGAATAAAGCTCAGGTGAGCACTGACTTTTCTTTCTTTTCACAGGTTCTATTTGATTGGTGGCGGGATACCCATCATCGTCTGTGGTATAACTGCTGCTGCCAACATCAAGAATTACGGAAGCCAGATTAACGCTCCATAGTGAGTGCAGCGGGCTACATGATTATCTCTTTACCTCTGTTAATGTCGATGCCTGAAATAACTCTGTGGCTGTGCTGTATGTGAGTTGCCTTAGTTAACATCCAGCTGTATAAATATACAGTATGTAAATATGTAAGCCACTTAGTCGAAAAGAGCATCATGTTAGCAAATGACAGGATCATAATTTACTCACTCTCAGTTGCTAGACTGCTCCTATGTATTAGCATTCTAGCTGCATGTGTTTGGTCTGCAAACCAACAGGCATTTGAGGAAAAAATACTTTTCTAAAGAAGTAAACACCTTAGTGTGGCTCTCGACTTAAAGCTTGTGTTGAAGTTTTGGCAGTAAGTTGTTACATATGAGATAAGTTGCATAATGCTGTTTTTTGTTATTGTTGTTTGTTTTGGCTGTCTGAAGTCTTCTGAGTTAATCTTTAGAGAGAGTGGAGAAAAGGTACCATGCATTATGCATAAGATAGTGTAGCATATCATACTTAAGAACTTTTCAGCTTTTTTATAGGTCTAGAAAAGTACTGTTGAATGAATTGTCTTTTTCTTGTGGATGTTTTGTTTAGATGATAAATGATATCTTCCATTATACTTTCCAACTTTAACAGCTATAATTTTGAATAAATAAGCACTTACTTTTAAAATCATACAACACAGTCACATCAATCACATAGGTGCTCTTGAGCTCACAGAAGCAAAGAACAGTCACTGTACAATGGGGTACTTTGCAAACAGAATCTTGAGTTCATTATAAATGATAAATTTAGGTGGTCACCATTTTTGGCAAGGCAGTCTTGGCTGTGGGAGTGGCTCAGTCGGCGTGATGCTCGTTTTGAGTGCAGGCTGAGTCCTATGGACCGTGTTCATCATCTGCCTTGTCATCTGTCGACAGTGAAAGGGAAGACCACAGCGGCAGAGCAAAATGTCTTTGTTCTTCCAGGGATTGGGACAGGTTTCTTCATCTCAATGCTCTCTGGCACCATATGGTTCATCAGGCCAGACCTGCAATTTGCTCGTATTACATCAGTGGAGTAGTACCTGTGCCCCAGTTGGTGCCTGCCTCATCTGTGGTGCACTGTATGTCTTGTAGTGAGAGAAACAGCTGTTAGCTGCATATGAGCGTAGCAGAGGGCTGTGGTCATCTGGCTTCAGTGCTCCTGCACAAAAGGTTGTCTCTGTGAGATGAGCATAATGCTAAGTTGTTGGTTCCACACTGGGTTGCATAACAGGGACGAAGAGCAATAAAAAAATCTTGAACCCCTCTGTAAATCTAAACACACTCCTGAAATTATTTTCAATTAGCTGGCAAACTCTTCATTTCTCCTGTAAGCAAGTGTTGACTGATCAGGTGCAAAGTGATCAGGTATTACATAAGTAGCCTGTAGATTGGCCTGAGCAGATTTCTGTAACGGTCTGGTTCTCACTGTCTTTTCCAGCTGCTGGATGGCCTGGGAGCCCAGTCTGGGGGCATTCTACGGCCCGGTGGGCTTCATTGTCTTCGTGGACTGCATGTACTTCCTCTGTATCCTGCTGCAGCTGAGCCGCCACCCAGAGCGCCGGCACGAGCTGAAGGAGCCGACCGAGGAGCAGCTGCACCTGGCCGGCGGGGCCGGCGCCCACGACCCCTTCTCCCAGGGCGACGTCCCTCCGTCGGAGCTGGAGAACGAGCACACCTTCCCGGCCCAGCTGCTGGGCGTTGCCCTGGCGCTGCTGCTGTCCGTGGGGCTGTGGGTGTGCGGGGCCCTGGCTGCGTCCCAGGGGCCCCCGCTCGGCCTGCTCTTCTCCTGCCTGTTCGGCGCGCTGGCGCTGGGCCTGGGGGCCTTCCTGATCGCGCACCACTGCGCCAACCGGCAAGACATGCGTCGCTTGTGGGCGTCGGCCTGCTGCCGCCAGGGGCGGGACTATTCCCAGCAGGTGAACGCCCCTCCCCCACCTCCCGTCTTCCCTCCCGGGAACGGGGAGGGGCCCAAACACCCGGGCAGCAGCGCCGAGTCATCCTGCACCAACAGGAGCGCCTCCAGCCTCAGGAGCCAGGGGTGCAAGCTGACCAATCTGCAGGCGGAGGCTGCGCAGCGTGAGCCGCGCCCCGCCCCCGGTGACGGCGCCGCCCCCACGCCCACCCCTTTCGCACCGGACGGCAGCGCTACGGAGCAGTCGCCGGACAGCGAGGCCCAGATGCACGCGGCGGCGGTCGAGGCGCAAGTGCGGCCCAACGGGAACGCGGCGGGGCGCCCGCAGAAGAGCCGCACCCGCGCCCACCGCTCCAGCCGCCTGGCCGTGCTGCGGGAGTACGCCTACGACGCCTCCACCAGCGTGGAGGGCAGCGAGCAGAACTGCCCCGTGAGGGGCCGCCACGACGGTCACCCGCGTGGCCGCCGGGCCGCTCACCTGGCCCACAGGGGGCGCCAGCGGAGCCAGAACCAACTGGACGCCAGCAGCGACGTCAGCACCGCCCAATCACAGCCTAGCCTGAATGCGGATGAGGGCAGGGAGAGTGGTGGGGGGAGCAACAGCAGCAGAAGTGAAGGAGGACTAGAGGGGGATGAGGAAGGAGTTTCGAGCACAAGCAAAGGGAGCTCGAAGGAGCCCGCAGATGCAGAACTGGAGGGGCAGCCCAAGTCGTACGGCCTGAATCTGTCCAATCAGAACGGACTATTGAAGGACAGCACGCAGAATGCTGCTCTTTTACTCAACCCAGACAGAAATGGCAATATAAAGACTGGCCATTGGAAACATGAGACTACTGTGTAGTGATTGTTCCCTCTTGTAAAAATGCATCCTGTTTTCCTTTGCTATGTGAATATTTAAATTTTAGGCTCTGAACAATTGTGAAGAGTTTCCAGGAGTGTGAAACACCCTATATTCTGTTATGCATTGAAGTCACAGTAATTAAGAGTGTGAATATGAGTAAATGCGAGTGGAGGATTACACTTCATTGTAAGAAAACACGTTAATGATGTATTTTTGTATCACGCAGTCCTCATTAATATCATGTGCTCAGATTTTTTTTATGTGAAGCTGCATGACCTGTTGCCCTGTGCATAAACTGTGGGCTAGTCTTTTTTATTTTTTACACAATAAACTGTCTCCAAGACCATTTGCCTCATGTGAAAATGTTACTTCAGTCCCAGATTTTAATTTTCTACAGGCCTGAAAGAGCCGAAAGTAAGTTTTAGCTTGTGTTTTTTTAATTTTTCCTTCAGTCTCATGGTGTGGTGTTATGGTGTTCACACTGATGACTGATGAAGCGTCACACAGTGATATAACTTACTGTGATTGGCAGCTGGCAACACTTGAGCAAAGGTCAAAGGTCAATGCATTAAGATGAGCACTCTCTGTGATACACTACATTTTTTTTTGATATTGAAAGATGATCATTGGTGCCTTCTGCTGGTGCTCTGTTCTCCCTTAGAGCTGCTATGCAGGAGGTCGAATAGCATTAGATGTGGATCACTGTACAGGAGCTAAATGAGCTGACTAACAGAAGCAGTGACATTCTGAAACAGTCTGTTGGACTGGTTTTCTTCCTGCTGCTACACCCAGGGTCGACTGACCCAAATCGTATTACACCATCTGTGACACGGAGAGTCCCACGCTGTTCTGCGCCACCTCTCCCCCCATCAAGGTCCCGCAATGTCACCTTCGCCACTGCTGTATCATTGTTTATTTGGCAGTTTAGCACAGGTTTATCTCTGTGTATTGCTGGCAAAAAGGGTTATTATATCAAAGGTAACTACTCCAATATCAGAGAGGTCAACACCTATACTATGTGTGATAAAATGCATTATGCTAAGTCTCTCTGCTTGGTACAACCAAACAAGGAACATATACAAAATAACAGTTACATTTGAAGGTGCCAGTATTTTTTTTTGGGGGGGGTGGCGGTATGGGGTAAATTTATAGTTCAACATGTAAGAAGCCCATCCATTTAGAATCTGGTAACATGTTTTTTTACACCTCTGATACCAACAAGTTCCAGTGTACAGTGATTGTTGCTCTATTCAATTTGTCTGTGTAATAAGCCACATGCTTAAAGGTCAGTGCAATTTAACTTGCAGTGGTGTTACATTTTTATTCTAGTATCACCTCTCTGTTCTGAGCTGTAAAATGCTGCCTTGATTCTTATGGTGAAACACCGTGAATTCCTCCTAGTGGATCTGAGTGAACCACTGTCCCATCTCTGAAGTGCTCTTCGAGTGGGGCCCCTCCTGCAGCTCAACAGCTACGTGAGCTACTGCCTTCTACTATCCTTATCGGGACCGATCGCCTGTCTAGTGTTTCGCGCGAGGACCTTGTGTTTCAGCCCGTAAGGGAATACACCGCTGTGGCCACAGACAGAGAGTGCAGCGCACAATCGGAGAGCCGGGGGCCCCAATCACTGCATCAGCAATCAGCTGCTGCCTTCTGTCTCTTTAATATTCAACACAACATCAGTGGAAAACCCACAGACCGCTGTCCAAGGACTTAATGACTCGAGAATGCTTACTTTTACTGTTCAGAAACTGCGTTTTACTGAGACAGTCAAACTATGCAGTAACAGATTTCAAACTGTCATGTTACCATGCTATTATTGCAAAAGCATTTACATGTGGAAGTCAAGAGGGACGTCTAAATGCATTCTGGGAACTATGGCAAATGACATCCGTTCTATAGCACTTTTGTCTCAGATGGCAATTTTCCATTTCCAAGGTGAAGTGATTTCCTGGGATGAAATCCCTTTGAATATTTCAGTAGGGGATTTGCTCAGGCTCACATGTGATCGTAATACAACATCCTGAACATTACATTGCTATGTTTCTCTTACACGTATGCCTTTGGCATTGTTGAAGGACACTGAAATTTTCATATGTGTCATTATCATGTGAATTATCCTTGGGAGTAAAATGGGGCAGATAAAATGGAATTGTAGCACTGAGCACTATGTTTATGCATGTATTCATGTGCGATTAACGTAGATCAAAATTGCCCATCATATAAACTCAATGTTCTTCTTGTTAACACTTCTAGGAAACAAAATTCTTTTTTTTAGTGTTGGTTTGTGTTATTTTAAAAAACAGTATTTATGTCATGAGCCAAACACCACTTGCAACACTTGTGAGTGCTTTGTGAAATGGTATTAAAAAGCAAACTGTAGTAGTTCTACAGTTGTCTCAAGTGCTCAAGTTACACACAATGACTCTCTTCTCTGCTCAATCTTCCACAGCTCTGTAGGCATCCATTGTTCAAAGAACATGTACCTCACTCCAGTATATGAACTCCAAAATTATATTTCAGAAAGTTTCATTTCCGTGTTGTCATTTATTATTAAAAGAAGCTAATTCACACAGATGAAAGGTTGTGCAAGGTTTGTGTATACAACATGTTTGGAGCCTACATGCTGTAAGACAAGTATTAAGTATTGCCCCTTTCCCAAGCTCATTGCAAGGCAATCCTTTTTTTAAATTGATGGCACCTGCACAAAATGGCTGTTTGGATGACCTCTACAAGTCACATGACCTAATCACATGATATGGGGCATGAACATGACCTGAAGGCAGTCTTGCCTGCTGCCAGCTGGATGTGTCACTGTGATCATCCTGCAGCTCTCTCCTTCACAGGTGATGAATTAGTCATGGCCATGCTGTTCAATTACACATTCACTGCTTTGAATGCTTGCACACAAGCAAAGCACATGTGATGGATTTTCAAAGGTATGGCATGGAAACAGACAACACCATCCTTGACTTATGCCCTGGTCATGCATTTTTTACGTTTACATTTGGTGTACTGCAACTAAAAAATGACTGTGGTACTGTATGTGTGTAGTTAGCAGCCAGCTGGTGACAATGCATGAATGGTGCATCTCATTCTCAAGGTCAATACACATCCCCCAGCTTCTGTCCTTAAAGCCTTGTAATCACTGCATTTCTGCTACTAATATACACTGCTGTCTCCATGATGAATGATTCTGTGCTTTCTCACGATCCCCATGTATTTATTCATTCTAACCAACTCTTCTCTGGGTTTTAGTCTCTGAAGCATGTACCATTGTTGTGTGAACTTATACCATCAACTGATGAAAATCGTGCTCTCTTGAGAGGCGAGGGATTGTCTTTGCTCGTTCCCGTTTTACAGGAACGCGCCAGAGTTGGCAAGTGAGAGTGTACGAGCCGCGCATGTTTGTAGATGAGATAACTGCCCGGAACTCCGAGAGTTTTTCAATCGAAAAGCTTCCCAGGCATAAAAATGAATAAGAAAAGGGTAGAACGTGTCTCCAGACGACAGGACGAAGATTCAGCGGGCGGTAGGACAGAGAGAGCATGCTGTTTTGTTATAAATTCCTATCCCGTTTTAAAAAGATGCGATGTTTGTCTAACGTGCGGAGCGCATGCTTCCATCAGTGTTTTGCATGTTAGTTGAATCTTACAACAATGATGCTTGCGTATTGAATCAACTTTGCATCTCTTTAGTACTTTTGCCTTCTCGTTGCGAAAAATCTAACATTTGCTTGTCTTAAACAAAACAGTCGAAAATTCCAAATCCATTCCAAATCTTGTAAAGCAGCCAGAACTCCTAACTGGTTTTTCAACTTGTTCAGAACCAACTGCTATAAAAAGGTTGACGTTAACGGAAACGCTGAATATTACTTTATATCAAGTGTGATAATGGTTGAAATGACAAGAGTGCTCCTCGTAACAGTTCATGCCTTGTTGATGCATTGCCTGCTTTTTGCTATTTAAGTTTTGTAGTAAGGTGTCCCAGAGAATAATAGGGTGCACAAGGCAAATACGAGCTGTCCAAAACAAAACAAAAAACACCCGTGTATCTCAATTTGGAAATGTATCCCACTAACTCTATTTAACCACATTGCAGGGATTTATTAACTACAGTGGAAAGATGCAATAATTATTCATCAACAATTACTTATCTTGGTTTATAGAACATCAAACCCACCTGACATGGAGAATTAGCAGAGATAAAAAGAGGCATTTGTCATTTGCTGGATGGAAAAATCTTCAAAAGGAAGAAGGGCTTTGACTGATGTCTTCCTCCTGTCTCACTGTAAGGATCGGCTTAAAAAAAAAAAAAAAAAAAACCCTTTCATACATTCGTGTACACGCACCACTTGCATGTCAACAAATACTGTAAATCAGAGTTTCTCTGACCTCTGGGATTCTTTCACTGGTAGTGGAGTTGGAGTAGTATGGAATCATGGGTAAATCATGGATAGCTGTAATATAACTGTGATGTAACAGTGTTCTCTGACTCAGGGTCAGAGGTGAGAGGTCGATTATAATAAAGGCAGATTGAAACTGCAGGGAAAGCCTTTAATTGGGCATGCTTTGTCTGCTTAGTATATACCATTGTGGACATGGGTTGTTATTTAATATGTTATCCTCATGTACGTTTGGATACTTACTGAAGCAAAGCAAGCTAAATTCCTTCCTCAGGGGCGTAACGGCAGTCTCCCAACTGGGATTGTAACCTTCAGCCATCAGGTTACAAGTTCAGCTCCTCAAGCACCATACTTCAGTGCTGCCCCTAGCTCCAGTTTAACCCTGTGCTCTGTAATCCATACAGATTAACCCTGACAGGGCAGGCTTTACAAATCAATGTAAATGGAAGAACATGCTGTCTTTGTTCTTTTGTGCCTTCAAGCTCACAGCACAGTTTACGTTGCAATGTGAGTGGAAAGGATCACAGACCATTTCTGACAGAACAAATTGTCGCTCTTTGGGGGGAGTTCCTTACAAGTCCTTGTGTTGTCTGATAATCTCAACTCAATTTGTGATCACCCTCTGCAGTAGCCTGAGTAATGTATTTTACATACTCAGAATTTCTCATTTTTAACATGACTTGATATGTTGACATAGTCCTGACTTTTTCTCAATCTTCCATGCATCTTCCATTGTCCTGTGTGCAGTTTGCCTTATGAATGTGCCATCACACCCCTAATTCTCATCAGTTTTGCTGTATGAAACCGTTCACAGAGATAAATGCGTATTAATCCTTGGTGTATTTGTCAAGATTTTTGGTCCGTGTGTTTTCAGATGGCACACACAGTAGGAGCTAGTGTATGGTGAAAAATATCTCCACCTCCTCTATGAATGTGTGGATTCATCTCTGCTGTGTTTGGCAGATAGAATGATGTGCTGTGAAGTCACCGGTGATGAACACACGTGTTCCGTCCTCACCTTTGCCTGAATCTGTGCACTCGGCTCACCTTGAACAAAACGTCTCTTCAGGTGTTCTAGACAGCCACTGTCTGCTGCATTCAAAGTGTCCTGCTCTGTCCGAGTTGGTATTTTTTACGTGTGTGTTCTCATTGGTGCAAGATTTCGTCAAGATCCTACCCAGGAATTTCGGACGTGGCATTTGATTTTAAACTTGATCAAGAGCAGCTGTGGTGTCGTTAAGGGAAATATGTATGTAGCTTTTGAATGCTGTTTTGATTTTCTCTTGAAGCGTGAAATGAGATGTCAGCACCACGGACAGCTCCAGCCAGTGTGGATCTCTGTTATTTCCAGGACAGAGAAAGGATTTTTATGTCCTTTCTGGGTTCCTTACCAGCAGCAGTTTATGCAGAGCACATTTCACTTTGCATTATATTACTACAAATGACATTGTTTTTACAATATCCTTGAAACTGGGCAAATCTAACAGTCCCTCTTCATCTTTAAGCTTTTGTTCAAATATTTACCGTGTGTGTGCTGTTTACAGTAGCTGGTGTTAGAACACATACACACATTTATGTGTGATGTGGCTCTATATGAATTTAGAACAAGTATAATTCAGCCAGATCTGTCTGTTCTGCTGTGCTCTGTCATATCAAAATCACTCAGTTTCATGAATAATAGATTTCATATGTAATATGTATGTCTACATGCCATGTCAGCTGTTTGGCAAGGCTGTGTAAAATAAGAGCTGTCCAGTAATTTCTTGAATGGTCTGTTGTCTACACCGCATGAACGGGTTTTATTAGTTTAATCTCTGCTATAAATTGTGAGGATTCTAGCTTCACTCTGAATGATTAATATATGTTTAATGCGAGACAATCAAATTTACTTCACCATATGTTTATTTGAAAATGCAATTATTGCTGTCTTGCTGACTGGGTAGCCTTTAATACAAATTTACAGCAGTGCAGAGATGTTCTACTGGTCACTATGGCATGCATTTTCTGAAGGTATGCGCCATCTACAAAAACAGTACCACTGGTACTAAACTGCACTGAAAAGAAGGGTCTAAAAACAGTATTCTCTGTGTGTGTGAAAGGAAATGACTGTCCGTGTGAGCACTGTTTAACTGGCAAGCGGGGGTGGGGGCGGGGGTGTTGGGTGAATAGTGTGCATTCAGATTTAGAGGACCAAAGAAGTGAGAATGCCATACTCTGCAGTCTGGTTTTGACTGGACACCTTTAGAGTCACAGCGAGGTTCTTCAAAAGCCAACTGAAAGGTGCATTTGAAATGCAGTATAAAGCGCATAAATAAAGAAGTAGACACAGGTGAGAAAAATGAGGAATGGAGGAAGTGACCCTGCAATGAAATGCATGGGAATCCATTGTGGTGAAGTTCAGGGGATTGAAGCCAGTTAATTAACACACATTTACAGAGTAAATGTTTCCGGAGGTGCCAGTTGTTCATTGGGCCCATCTCACTGCGACAACTTCTCGACAACTGAAGAAAGATGAATACCATCCTTTGACACACTTGCAAGTGGCTACTGGCTATTTTTTCACACCACGAGTTGCATTGTGCCCCTAGACAAAGTGGTCGCTCATTAGAGTCTGTCAGCTTAGCAGCTTGCAGGCATCTGATCAGCTGCAGGGTGCCTGAGATTGGTGAGACGAGAACACCCTGGCCAATATGGAAAAAAATAAAACAAAAAATAATAATGGAGCCACACTGGTATTGTGTGTATAGAACTCTTTAGTTTGCGAAAAAAAGAGAAAATTGTCACATTGTGAAAGTTTGTTTTCTTTTATCCATATGAGAAAGGGGTAAAAGAGGAAAAAAAAAGTTCTGGTTTACTCTGGCAGATGGAAGTCAATTTGTTTTGCTGTTGTGGTATCCCAGTCATTGTTAGCAGCTGGCATGGGCGGTTTTGAACCTGGGCTGTAGAGGTTACCCTTTTCTCAAGACCAGTGCCTTATTAACTGAGCCACTCAAGTAGCAGTTTAACAAGTGCTCACCCCCAGGGCTCTGCTCAACACTCTCTGCTGTCTCCGTCAACATGCCTGGAGCCTGAGGCGATTCATCTTTATTGTTTCCATCAGTCTAAGGTGTATGTACTTAGACTTACTTAGACGTTAACATAATACATATGATGATGATAGCATTTGCTCTCCCGAGGTGTTTTTACAGGAGTGCTATGTACTATACTTTTAGACAGAAAGAGACAGTTGAGTTTCAGTGACAACATCTTGGTTTTAATGACACAGAAGTACATAATCCTCTGACTGTTAACCCCAGTTTGATTCATCTCACTTTTTAAATACAACTTCCTGAAAGTTTCTTTGTTGAGTCAGCCCTGTTTGTGTCACCGCCTGCGTAACACTCTATTTATATTGCACAGTGATGGGGGTAGTAATGGGATTCATTTAATCTGAATAGGCAATGCGTCTAGCTCATTGTGACGTCCCTTGCCTGCTTTAATACTGTTAAAAACAAAACCAGTCCACCTTATTGGCTCATGATGAGTTGCTGCTATTTTTACCACTGTCTTGGTTGTACTTTTTCCCCCACTGCACCAGTAAAAAAATATTAAACTATGTATTAGTTTTAAAGGTGAACAATGCTGAGGTAAAAATAACTGCAATGTGCAAAGCTCCCCCAGGGAGGCAGGACTGAACTCTTCAAACAGTGGGTAAAATGGGGGACAGCAAGTGCCTGAAGCCACTGCAGCTCTGGGCTGCTTCACTTGGACGGGATTCGGTTGTTAGAATTCCAGAGATGCCAGGACCCCATCAGACTGATCAGAACTGTTACGATACGGTCTTCCTGTAGCCGAGGGAATGGTGTGAGTACTGTTTTTAGTATTCTGTTCAGGTTTACTGTTGCGGTCGGCTTCCAGCGAGGGTACCTTTTTCGGCTCTACTCTGCGGTGCGCAGATAAGAGAGAGCACAGCCCCGGGGAGGGGGGAGGGTTTAAGAACAGCGCATTCTGCCAGGGTACTCTCTCCCCGTGAGCGGCAGATCAGAGATAAACAGGGATTAATTGCTGTGGAGCGCTTCCTATTTATTTCTTGGTTATTCCACCTGGTTCATTCGCTTTCAGAGCCAACTTTTAGATATTTTTTTGTACCCCCTGCTGGGAGCAAGAGCAGAAAACGTGTGCGCCATCTGCTGAGGGCACACCTGCCGCTAGAGTGACGAAGAGACGGCCCGTTATTTGGGGACCGTTTCGCTCACGTGGCCCGGACTCCACTGAGGCGTTGGTGCTGGCTGTCACCTGTGTTGGCTTAAAGCAAGTGGCTGGTTTAAATGTCAGTGGGAACCAGGTAGCCCCTGCTGCTCCAGAAACAGGTGATGGAGAGCGATATGAAAAACAACTGAGGAACGGCTGCGCACTGGCACCGGGTTTTGGAGGCCGTTGGTCAAACCCAGTCTTCCCGGTAACTGCTGACTGTAGGCCCAGAATCCCCCTCTAGGCAACTCCCCATTGGCTAACTGCTCACGGACAAGTCAAATTACCATGACATCATGGTAAGAACAGGTGAGAGCAAGTACATTTATATACTTCTGACATGCACACAGCAATTTATGCCTTGATAGACTGTAGTCATATTGGAATCAAAAGTTATTTAATTAAGTCCTGTTAACTTTTACTATGAGGAATTATATTGTTTCTGTATATTTTTTCTTCATCATCATTCTGGGATATTTCTGTTATCAGCATTAGGTATTATTGTGGGGTGTTAATTGTTCACTGTTGCATGCGTCATGGTTATTGGCATGCAGCTCATGGTGCATGTTCCTTTCAACCGTTGATTTGTTTAATCAACCGTGATTAAGGGAGCCAGGTCTTCTGTGTAATGCACTGCTCTGTCTGCCAGTGTGTCAGTGGAGCAGGGCCTGATTTTAGAGAAGCGCAGTGACTGTGTTCCAGAGAGTGAGTTTTAATTCATCGCTAAGTGCCTGTGGCATATCTCTCAGTAGCTCTGAATCAGAGTCTATTAGTCAGTTAATGTACATTAATGTTTCCAGGTCGGTTGTTATCCTACTTTCACGTTTGGTGAGGTGAGGACGGATATAGTATAATTTTTTAAAAATTGCATTTATGTAGTGCATTTCGCAGCTCTGTAAGTGCTTTGCAGTGAGGTGAGGCAACTCATCTCAACTACCACTTATGTGTAGTACCCACCTGGGGGCACAAAAAAGCTCCTATTCACAACTGAGAATGGAAAGACCTCTTTCAAGCTGTCAGTGTGTGTGAGTATAACCAATTTGATGCAACTGTAGAATGCTAACTGATTGCACAATACTCATCGTGCAACATTCAAGTTATCAGTGAGGCTCTGTCTATGACTTTTCAGGTGTTTTATGTCTAAATGAATCCTTAGTCTTTGAAAACCTAGTCTTTGATTTGAGTGATTGGCTGATTTTTTTGTAGGGTGATGTTGATTTTACCTGCAACAAGTAAACTAATCAGCCAGGGCCTGAATTGTTTCATTGTATTGGTGGATTTTTTTGTGTTTTATTGGTTTTTTTTCCCTATGTTATAGCAAAAAAAGCAACAGTTTTGGTCAGCCTACACAGCTGCGGTCTTATTGTTTAAATACTCTCCAAAAGCAAAATTGAAACTCATCTGCAACCAGTCGTAATGTTAAATAAAGGCTGCTGAGTTTCAGCAGTTGATTTGACCTTACTCTTTCACAGCTGCATACTGATTTTTTTAAGCTAAGGTTATCCACAAGTGGTTCGTTGATTTACATGAGTATGTGCCTCACATTCTTGCCTCTGCTGTATTTTGTAAAACAGTTTTGGAAAGCTCCTCCTGGGAGACGCCTTTTTATTTCGCTTGACAGCGATGCTCTGAGATGCACAGAGTGAGATGGTCTGCCTCCAGTACTGTTCACATAGAAGAGACTGTGACATCAGTGCCTTTAACAGACACTCTCTCCGGTACATTCAGTTCCTCGGTTTTGTTCAGCTCGTCCGCTGCATTATTTATCGGAAGCGTCCTACGCGCTGGGTCTGAAACAGTGGTGCTGGGCTGAGAAGGGGGTCTCCAGGGAAACTTTGTCCTCTGGGCATTTATCTCAGTGTTTCGTTAAACAGATAAAGAGTCTGTGAAGACTTGGGCAAGTACACAATGCTGTCAGGGGAGTGAGGTCGCACAGGGAAGACTGTTCATCATCCTGAACTTATCTTGGATTGTTCTTTCTTGATTGCTTAAAGCTTGCCAAATTTTTAGTGAGGGACACCGCTCGCCAGCTGTTTACATCATACCCTGAAATCTTTGCCCCCTCACCAAATAAAGATTGCCCGTAAGAAGGTGTTTTCTTCATACTTTCATGGGTCTAATGTGCAAGCCCTGGTTTTGAAACTGCTAAAAACCCATATCCAGCCTCCTTTGTTATAATTGAAGTGGTTTAATGTACCTTGATGTGTTGTGACTGAAATGATTGAGAACTGCACAATGGTGATGCCAGAACATAGCCATCTCAGAGTCGTGGTTAGACAGAAAAGCGATGGAGTGGGGTTGCATCAATCTCTGGTTGATTGCAGTGCTATCGACTCAGTTGTAGCACTAGCAGGTGTCTAATTATGCTTGAGAGTTTGGTGGAGGTAAGGGATGAATGTGATACAGTGATGTCACTGGGCAGTTGGTCATTAAGATCAATGGGGGAAGGACATCACCACGGCAACCCTTGGCTGGACATCAACAGAACGGGCAGTTGGACGTGTATCATTTGGACAACCGTTGGTTAGGACCAACCTGCCACGCAGAGCCTTGTTAACATGCACTTCTTTGGGAGGTTCATTACAGCTTCTTTGACTGTTAAATCGCTCATCTGCAGACTGTGGTCCTATTGATCGGATCAGAGCCAGGACAGCTTTCTTTTCATGGACAGGCACAATGAACATTTTCAGTTTGTGCGTGTTCCTCTTATTTTCTGCCTCTAAGTCCTGCGTGAGAGAGAGAGTGTAGTTCTGCGCATTCATCCGTCTGACTGTGACTGGGCTTTTGCATGCAGGTCGGGGTAGCAATTAAGTAATTGAAGTAATTAGGCATTTATGAGGACAGTGTTGTATTTCCCCCTGATCGGGAGATAGACGCCTATTATTAATTTCTCATGAAAAAATAACTAAAAATTCAGCAGGCTGTAGCTGAGAATTTAATGTAATCTACTATATTTAGTAAAGCAGGGGTAGAATTCTGTGGACTGTGAAGTCCTTGCTTTGCTGTAGCAGTGGCCGGTCACCAGGCTTTAGCTCAGTGTGTGTGTGTGTGTGTGTGTGTGTGTGTGTGTGTGTGTGTGTGTGTGTGTGTGGAGAGAGAAGGAAGGGGGGGGGGGGGTGTTCTAATTTTAGGCCGGCGGAGCCAAGTGTGAAGCGGCACTGATTCAGACAGGTGGACACGGCGATGCTGTCATTGGCTCGCCGGCGCGAGGCAGGCCGATGACGATCGCGGCGGTGATGCCGAGCCGGTAAAAAAAAAAAACCACCCCCCAGGGAGCCGCTGGGATTGGCTGGCGCCGCCGACCGAGGTGAAGGTCGCCGGCGTTCCGTCCGCTCCGCCGGTTAAGTTCTCCCCTCGTTTCCCCCCTCCGAACGGCACGCCGCGCGCCGCCCTCCTGCCGATCCTGGGGAAAAAGGGCAGAGCAGCGGTCACCCATCAACCGCTATCGCTTCCGCGCTCTCTCCCCCCCTCCGCGCCCCTCCTCCGTCGCAGCCAGACGTCTCGTCGCGCCCAGACGCACCTGCAAGGTAAGCCCCTCTCTGGGACGCGTTTGAGCGCAGGGGAGTGTTTCAGTCGAGGGCAGCAGCCTGCTCTCTCTGCCATGAGAACGGCTATAAATAGCAGCGCGGCGCTAAAGTTCCCAAGCTGTTGGGACTGAAGATGCAGTTTAAGGGGAAGCAAAGGCATGAATGGCTGTACATCAGCACCGATGTCTGTTTATCCTTCTGTATCACCCTGCATGCAACCTGTGAAGCAGCTGCCTTAGAGAGAAGAAACCATGCTGCTGATCTGAGCTCTGAGTCAATGTGGCATATTCGTTCTATAGATAGACTGTAATCCTGTACACTGTGAGCAGACATTCGACAAGATGGTTGCAACTGTGTGATAGTACTGTATGTAACTATATGATTCAGCTTTGAAATAGAATAAGCTCATAAAATAATATACTTGAGTACAGTAAGTTTATACAGTAGAGAATAGAGTGAGTTTTCATTTTTATTATGTGTCAGAACCGTACAGAATAAAGTTTAGAATTTCAGTCTGTATTCAGTGTGGTGCCAGTTGTTACAGCAGTGCATGGCATATTGACACACATTCAGATATGGAGTGGCATTTTCTGTGTGCACTGTTGTGCCTTTGGCCTTATTGTGTGCACTGGTGCGCCAGATGGCTGAATGTAAGTGTAGCTCAGCCTGTTTCTGAAAGGAGACCGATGTGACTGTGCATGTGTGCGCGCTTTGACCTGCAGTGGATGGCGTCCTCGCCCGCCCCGGCAAAGCAGAGGGTCAAGTGGAGGGAGGACCTGCAGCAATTTCGCCGGAGCCGCTGGATCTCCAAAAAGGCTCTCCTCGGCTGTGTCCTGGTGCGCCGGGTTCGAGGGTGGGCGTCGCCCGCCGCCAAAGGTACTCTCGCATGGGCTCTGACGTGTCCTTAACGGGACCCTGCGAGTTCTGCCTCCACTCTGCTTTAAATGCCTTCTATCCCTCCAAAAAATGCCACAGGCCATCCATGACCTTATCTGGCTTTTACATGCTGATGTATTTTAATATCTGTCCTTTCCATCTTGGGTTGTGCTTGACATTGTTAGGCAAATCACTGGGGCAGAATGCTTTTTCGAGACATTCACCAGTGCTGTAGCAGCTCCTGTGCTTTGGAGCAACGTGATGTTGGCTGTCTGGAGGATATAAATGGTCTTTTTCCATGCAAGCTGCTGGCTGGTATCACTAAAGTGCATTACATGATTACAAGTGCAACACAAAAATTCAAAAATTTCCACAAATTTCTGGATCAGCGAGCAACAATTCTTTTACCAAATGATACTTGAGAAGCTTTGAGAATATTTGAGAACCAGGGAAACACCTGGGGTTAGATTATTTTCATTGTATTTTTGAATTGACCCTATTGATGTGAATACAGAATAAATCTATTATAATGTGTTGCTTTTGATCAGTCAGTGGCCATTCCAATGAGTCTAGCTTTGTTGTAGATTGATGGTTTGTGCTTGTATTTAACATTATTACAGTTATTATAGTGCAGTGGTTTTAGGTATTACATTATTACCGTATGCTACCTTCTGCTATGTGTGGTACATTGCAGTGATATTGTTTGTGGGTTGAGCTTCACAAAGTGGAAGGCCTTTTAAAGACTGTTGACTATAACTGTGTATATAGATATAATTATGCCAACTGTAAGTGCTAAATGGGGATAGCCATTATATAGTAAAGGCCAGTCAATGGGCTGGAGAAAAATGCGACGTAATGGAAATTTATTTCCCATCCTGCTGGACTTTTTGGACATTTTAAATCTGCATATTTTTCTCTGAATGCACCCTATACCTTTCATTCATATCTCACATCCGTTCTCAGCAGAAACGTGCTCAAATGTGATTATAGAAAGATTTTAAGTATTTAGGTATTCAGGTATTTATAGCTGTATCACGTGACGTCACCTAGAGCAACTTACATAACTAACATTTTACGTAATATGCATTTATGCAGCTGTGTATTTACTGAACTCTGAATACTTAGCTGAAGGGCAGCAAAACAATGCTCTTCCCCAGCAAAATGGACCTACTGAATATACCAGTGCATATGTGAATGTATGAGTCTAGTGTTTTAATAGGTCAAAACCCTTGAAGCCTGCAATGTAGGCACATTATTTTAAGAAATCTGCGTCGCTACAAGGAAACGGTACAAAACATTCACCAGGGAATAACACAATAACTGGCAGCACTCAACCAATAAGGGACAACTGCCGACAGTTTTCAGCCAGTAAGGACGAACTTCATGAGTGCTCAGTACCTGGCCTGTCTTGGCCAGGCCACTGATAAAGCCACATTGTGAGTGTTAATATTCAAAGTCAGGTAATGCCGTTATCTCGAAGAGCCCTCACAATGGGGAGAGAAGCGGTGGGCTGAAACGGAGTGAGAGGGCAAAGCTGCATTAAGCTGCTCGGGAAGCATGCACTCAAACAGGACGTGGGAGTATCTCAAACGGGAGGATTTTTATGAGGTTGGTGGGAACTGCTGGCATTCCCACAGTAGTCATCTTCTCATTCTACTCTCTCAGATAAACCTTGTTCCTCTCGTGAGATGACTGTGAAGTTTGTTGCAAAGTCTGGCCATAAACAGCAACGTACACCCTGGATAATCGTCCACATGTGATCCAGATCTGATTTTTAAAAAAAAAAATAAATAAATAAATAAAATAAATTGATCTTTTTTCATTACTGGCAAGGTGTGATTGCATGTAAGACATAATAGTATGTTAAATAAAACATGAATTGGAATGAAAGAATAGAATCAAAGAATGAAATCAAACTGCTAAAATCAAAGTGCTCTCACAGCTATATTCAGAAACTTTGTAAATGTGTTTCAGTCATTTGAGGACACACCCTTAATATTATTGCGTACCATAGTGTATGACAGATAGCGATTTATATGGCTATGATGACCACCTGTCCAGTCTATGCCAAAACTCAGAAAGGTTTTCTGGGTGATCTAAAGAGGTTTATCCGTGTGTATTATCCTGGAGATGTACACAAGGGAGAGAGAGAGAGAGAGAGGCCTTCTTGTTCTTGTAAGATGTGATTAACATTTTTCACTTGCTTCTGTTTAAAAGGGTCTGTATTGATTTTCCCATCACAGTCCCGTTCTTTTAGTACTTGTTACTTCTCCATAAATTGCTTTCCTCATTTGTGTTTGTCTGTTTCCGTGGAGCCAGCCCCATTGTGTCCGGTTGATTACACAGAACGATCAGTCATTAGTTTAAGGAGGCAGGGGTCACGTCGCACCCACATCGCCAAAAGGTTTTGGGTTTGTGACCCCGGAGCTGGGATTCCACTGGCAGCATTTTTTGGGAATTAGGGGTGGGATTTGTATTATTATTTTTTACTCCAGTTGTGTCAAACGTAGTCTTATTCAGTCTTGACTGCATCACTTGTTAAGAGATCTTCTGAGTTCTTAATGCCCTGTGTTTAGAAATGATACTGCTTCATCTCTGCAAACATCTTGGGTAGTTAGACATGCTGTTTTGAAATTTGTGTAACTGATTGTAACTGTAACTGTGCCTGAAAACCGAAAACAAAGCAGTTCTATTGTCACTGTATTGTTAAATACATGTACAGTTGGCATATCTTGCAGGTGTTATTTGAAGCTTTATGAACTATGATATTCATTTTTTCATGTGGTACTCTGTTTGACCAGAGAGTGGAGCTGTTGTGACATTCATTTGTGAAAACATTGTGAAAAGGGTCTCTTTTTGCTAGTTTTTGTACCAGAGTTCAGAATGCTCAGCCATGGACTGGAGGGTTTTGGTGTAGATGCTCTGTTGTGACCATCTCCTGTGCTCCATTCCTTCCTTCCTTACTGTGGATTTTCTGTTTCTGGCCACACCCCTTCAAGAATCTTTATAGCAATCCAGCAAATTAGGATACTTATGGCTTCAACAATGACAAGTGATGCATTCAGAGCAGACTAACTGCTCCATATTCTGAGAATATGTCGCTTTGGTGTGAATTCCAAGACCGGGTGTGCTGTCATAGCTTTGCTTTGTGTGGTGTACTTAAACACTCAGCTAAACTGTATATGGAAAGAGATGTGTTCGTGATAAACTTTGGTAAGCAAACATAATGGCAGCCAGCAGGTGGCAGCACATATTCACGTGCTGTACTGACCAAACTGACCAAGCAGACTCTCATAATCTAGCCATTTGAATAATCCACCGTGTTATTTGTCTGAACAGCCTCGTCTCTCTCCACTCCAGCTGCATTGTCTTCTGACAGATATTGGATTATTTTGCATTGATCTTTCTCTGAGTTTTAAAAGTACTCACAGGAAGAAGTAGTTCAGCCTCAATATGGTGTCGCTCAAAGATGGAAAAATTACAGTTGTTATGGTCACTTGCCCTATACATTGTAAATGGAAAAATTTCTTTCAGCAATTCCTCTTTCAGCAGCTCATAAATAGGTGACATTCTATAAGCTGATACCACCACGAGCTTGCTTTGCATGTGGTAACATGACCCCTGGTTTCTGCTTATGTACAGAAGCAGAAAAATGTATTGCTTTACATGTGAAATCCACAAGGAGGCAAAAGGGCATAATATAAATGGAATCCATTACTGTTGCTACTACTACCATTGTAATTATAGCAGTTATTTTTTATCCTTATTGCTCTTAATATTATTAAAATGAGAGTGGATGAGTGATTAGAGTGATGATAGAACCGCTCTGAGTTGGGCAGCACAGTTTTAATGTTAGCCCTTCTCTGAAGGATACAACGTTACTGCTTATCTCAGTTAATGAGGGTCTCTTAGTTAGAAATCTAGTTCCTTGACCACTATGCTGCTATGCCATACGTGAGGCAAAGTGGGGATAGACTCAAACACTGAGAGTCACCAGGGCTCCGACACAGCTGCTCCCTGTATGTGAGGCACAGCTAAGAGGCTACATGGGTTAGCAGTGAAAACATGATCATGGGAGTTGTTAGCCTCACTCCTTGCTCCTCATCTCAACCACCTGCAGTTCAGCCGTACAGAGAACTTAAACGAGGTCACCAAACAAACGCAGACATATCCGTGCCTCCTCCCTCTCACATTAAACACCACCATTGCAAATGCCAGGCCGATAAATATTCAGCGGAGACGGGCATTTCTCAAACTGCCTTTGCACCTACGGTACATATTGCTCCATTTTTCACCCGTGAGCCGTGTCGCCGTTCCACAAATAAACAGGGCCCGGCGCAGCGTGGCACAGCAGGCCAGTCTTGATTAAGGGAGGCGTCTTTGGCTCCGGATGCAGCCACATTTACATCAAGTTTTTAATGGATGTGGGTAACTCGGCAGAAATACGGCGGTCATTAGGGAAGGCTGGGTGTAGAGTCCAGAAGTAGAACATGGCAGCCGGGAACATCAAACATGGAGCTAATTGGCTCTCCGGGACGTGTCTGTGGGCACTTTGTAAGGAACGGACCTTCTTCCTGGGGTTGTAATTCCTAGCACTGCCTCCTCCTGTCTCCTCTCAGCTCCGTTTTCACACGTCTTTGTGATTGATACAACCTCAGTGGAGACCTTCATGGAACACCCAAGGTTTCATGGGCCCATCATTTACTGCATGGGGCTTAGCCAGGAAAGGGCTTCAGGCACTCCTAGGAAGCTACCATAAAGAGGGTCACTGATTCATGGTTAAATATTTTACTACACCAGCATCCTCTGAGTCTTATTAGTATGAAAGTACCTTTGTTGAATGTATAAAGCTTGTGGGGCATCAGACAGGTGAAAAACAATGATTAAATGGCTTTGCAGTTGAGCAACCTGTTCATGTGACCAGAGGCATTGCAACCATTAACAGCCCAGGTGCTTTGAATAGCCTCTGCTGCACAGATGTGATAAATAAATGCCTTAGAAATCAGTCTGAGCGCTAATTAGTAATGTGGCAATGGTCTTTTCACCCCAGGTCAATTTTTGGTTAATAATGTGAGTGTGTGTGTTTTTGTGTTTGTGTGTTTTTGTATCTTAACAATGCACACAAATCACAAGTCAGTGCATGCACATTTGCAAAAATAGGTCAGCAACTTAGTTTTGAAACAAAAACACCTGCAGCACTCAAATGTGCCATATAGCTGAGCCACTCAGTATTGATAGCAACAGAATGCTAACTAACTAGCCACTGTTCCAGATGAACGCTACCCACTGTGATCTTTTGTCAAGTGACTTGTCTCTGTGCTTTAGCATTTTAGTACTTAACCAGAAGGTTTAACATAAAATTACTGCATTGTAAAGTGGCAGCATAAAGCATGTGCGATTCTGTATAGCTACAGTGTTGTAGACAATTTTATATAAATGTGTAACTGCTGGTCAGTGTGCTTTCGGCCACATCGTCGCTCCCTTTCCCAGTCTGTGCCCCTGTGCTGTAGAATTGCATTTGTGAAATTAATTTTCCATGCCTTTTTGTCACAGTTTAAATTTGACTCACTGTAATGGTCTGCAAATGAGAAAAGGGGTGGATTCCACAAGAATGCTGACATTTCCCTGTAATGGCAGTATTATCCCTTTAACCTGCTTTTATGAATGAAATGCCAAATGGAAATGGCTGAAACAGAACAGTAGAGTCAGGCTCATCATGGCAAAAAAAGCAGACAAATTTAGGAGTACTGATTTAGTAAAACCCTATATCACTTATTCCATTAATATATATTTGTGCAATAGCACCCGTTAAATTCTAAATTAAGAAATATGAACTTCAATGTTGAATGTGTTATTTGGCCCAAAAACTGCGCACAAACTGGGACAACGGTGGAGTCAGAATCCATGTAGTGAGGATTGTTGAACTGAGGATCTAAGTAGAGCACCGGGCTCTTTGATGTGTTGCATGAGTCCATAAAAATAAATATTCGAATAACATGCTGGTGCAGGCATGAACCAAAAGTGTGTCTTCCCGAACGTCTTGCCATGAGTGCCCCGGCTGTTAAAGAACAGCTAAACAACATCAGCAAACCTTTTTTTTTTTTTTTTTTTAAGTTTTATTTTGAAACTTCCCCTGAACAGCAGCACATTATTCTTCTTTGTGCTGACAGTCTGGCCAGTGAGGCGCCGAAGTTTCCAATTTAAATGTACGTTCAAATGCAACATAGCTCCCCCTGAGTGTAAGCAATGATGGAGAGAACATCAGGGCTCCTACTGGGACGGTAAACTATGGCGTGGGCTGACGTCATTGTCCTTGAGTTGACTTCAGAATCCGCGCTCTCTCTCTCTCTTTTATGATTTGTGTTTTCAGTAAATGTCACAAAGAATACGCGGGCATGAATGAAGTGGGAAAGGCCATGCTACGTCGACGCTTCTTTATTCGGAGGCAAACCCTGCACTGTGGCTAATTATTATGGCTATTTTTTCCATTATCAGGAGGTGATTGGTGGACTGTTGAGTACTACCTAAGAGGAGTCCCCATTGTTGTGTCAGAATTATGATTGGGCAGGAGTGGAGTGGGTTTCCTGCTCTATTCTCCTTTCATTTGCAAAAGAATCACAAATGAAATGCAGCCGTGCTGACATCATTGGAAAGAGTATCAACACATTATTTTTCTCATCATCAGATGGGGGGTGCTTTGTGTATGTGATTCAGGATGCTAGACAATGATCCTTCAGACAGTGTGAACCTACTGGTCCATGAACACCACTACCATCATTAACCTGGTCTTCTCCTTTGTGGGCGTCCATTACAAATACTAGCCAAGCCCATCTACGCTTAGCCTCACCCAACAGGCAAGAGAAGGCTGGAGCACTGTAGTACAAATCCTATCATTTACTTTTATTTCAGTGAAAGTTTCTACCTTGGCAGATTTGGATATTCTCTTTCTCAGGCCTTGTAGGTAGAATTATCTGTGTGCTCTGGTACAAAGTCTCCATTGTGTTAAAGACACAGAAACAGTGGTATAATATTTGAATGACAATCAGTATGTCATTCACATCACCACCAGTGGGATGATTGCAATTTGATCATAATTGTTGCCATCTTGTATTTAATTACATTTTGTTGTTTGATTAATACTTTGTGTTTCTGAGTTAAATGACATCCCAATTAAATGTGTGAAGCCGTGTTTGAGTAAACTGTTATGTTGTATAGATCCCACACGGGTTTTTATTTTTCATGGCCATTTTCGATGCCTATGACCGCACTGGATTTACAGAGTATGTAAAGCATCTCCCAGCAAAGTAGCTGTGTGCGTGTGTGTGTGTGTGTGTGTGTGCGTGCGTGTGCATGTGTGCATGTGTGTGTGTGTAGTATGTCTTGTGTAATACCTTTTAAAACCCCCTCTGGCTTTGGGGGCAGCTTATTAAATGGTACAGTATGTGAGTATACGTTAATATGGAGCAAAAGCCACCACTGTGAATAATTAAATTATGAGTAATTACATTGATGTAAGCATCAGTTTAATGGTTTCATCAATATTATGAATAATGGTTTATATGAATACATCAAACCATAGACATCATAACCATGTATATGTATTTTAAATTATGGTAAAGTGCCAAAGTACATACTGTGTACATTTGTCTGCCTAGATACTAGCGAGTAGTTACATAGTTACATAGTAATGTGCAAAAGAGGAGAAAACATCACAAGCGGTAAATTGTGTGGTCTTTTGTTTTATCGCCATTTGGTTTTATGAACCATTGGAAGCTGTAACCTCTCTGCTTTCTGAGACAGAAAGCCAGGTTCTCTGGAGCCTGGGATCCGGAACCACTTAAATGTGTCTAATTACAGAAATGATAACCGTGCCACATCTGAGAGTGCGACGCCCGGAAACCGCTGGTGCCTGCACAAAAAGCAGGACCTTAAATAGGACAAACCTAATGAAAGCCGCAGAGCCATAAGTAACCGTGGCTCTTGTATATCCAAGCTGTTTGCCGAGGCACATTGATAAGCTGTGTTAGGGCATACGCTTGTGTTTGCCAAAGAAAACACTGCCCGTTTATACACTGCTTCATACTGACTTAGTGGGTATTACCTCTTGTGTCTCATGGATAAAGTCCTCTGTAATGGAAAGCTTGTCTTAGCACTTTGACTTTCTTCTCGTTTGTTTTAGGATTTAAAAAAAGGGTTCCATTCATTTCTTCGAGTTTATGTATTGGTGTTCCTCTTCCTTATTTTAATTGTTGATGATGGATTTAAGATACCCCAGTTCTTTTGAATTTATTCATCGCGCAGCATTGAAACAGAATGCACGCAAAAGCTGTTAAAGTATGATATCTACAAGTGGTCACTGCTTCCGATGCCTGGGAATATTGGATATTCAAGGGATTTCAAGTGAGCTTATTGACTGACAGTGTGAGTATCTGTAATTAAAATTGTATTCTTGCCCGTCACACTGAGAGATGAGCCCTGGAAATGTGCATGTTCGCATACACACACGCACGCTCACGTGCATACACACACAGATGCAATTTGCACAAAAACATTAACGACACAGACTTGTGGTGTCCCCTAAAAATGCATTTTTCCATCATGATTTCCCAGTGATTTATTACACCTCTAGGACTCCTCAAATTGCTGAGAAGGGCACAGGCGAGTCTATTACGGCACGTTGCAGGGAACTGATATTGCCGCAATCCAGTAATGGAAAATGCAGATAAAGCAGGCCCTCGTGGTAACAGAAAGTGTGCTGGAGAGCAGGGTAAACACGTCTTCATTTATGTATGAATCCCCCACCACTACTGCTATGTTCTGGGGGGGAGGCAACACTATTCAAACAAATACATCAAACAATACACAGCTTACAATGCAATTTTGTATTCTTTTTTCTCCTCCCTCCCGTAATGGAAATTATTATAGACTAGGGGTCTGTTTTTGTTTCCACATACTGTTATGACTACTACTACTTTCTTCCTCTTTCTCTTTTTGCTCTTGTTGCTCCTATTCTGTTCATTAGCAGATGGCATGGCACGGGATGATTTATAATGTATGAGGTGCTTACAATATAAAACCACAAAACAATGCAATAAAGCAGAAACAGAACTACAGCTAACGTACGCCCAATCGAAACATGTCTGCTTAAGATGCCGATTAAGTTATAGCATGTACCCACATAAATCCATCATCTTGAAAATAGAAGGGAATGGAATAAGCCACTGCCACTGAGGAATAGTCTATGGGCAAGATAGCTTTCTAATCTAATAGCTGGTAAACTTTTGCAGTGAATGTACAATAAGGGGTGTTCGCTAAATTAAATTACAGCAAACAGAGGAAAATGTAGCCATAATGTATTGTCACCATTTACGTTTCTTACAGTAAATTCAGATCAAGGATAAAAATAGATAAGAAGTTTTTAAATATTTTCTTCCTTGCTTTTTTCCAAATGTAATATTCCTGTGCCTGTACTTTTGAATTGCATAATATCTTGTGTTAGCACATCCAAATATGATAGGGCCCATATATCTCATTTGATTTGGTCTGTTTTTCTAGTTCGAAGTTAGAAACTATTTTGCAGTCATGCACTCCAACAGCATTAAACAACTTCATTTCCCATATATTTTGGAACATGGTACCCAACCAGTTTATGAAACTGGTAAAACAGTAGACGTGGTAAATGTATGATGATCTACTAGTAGAACAGGTCCCATAATTTATAATTACATTGAAACAAAGAACATTTGACCTTCTTTTTGTGCGTAAAACTTTTCCCTTTTTTCCAAATTGATAATTAAACCTGTCCCGCTTTTTTTTTTTTTTTTTCTTGCAAGAGGCTGTATCCAGTGTCATGGCTGATCTCTATTTCCGCATAATTCCATCAATAATCTAATTATAGAGTCCCTCTCAGAATATGCTCGGATGTAAAGGCGGAAAGACCTCGGAGACCGTTTGCTAGGGACGCTGCTCGTCCTCGCTGTGGAAGCAGAATGTTAATCCGAGGATCTGTTACCTTCCTGCAGCAAAAGGGTTATTCCCCCTGGTAATTTCAGTGTTTACTGGGCCTTTGATTAATGGAATTAATCACCCCGGGTTAAGCGAATTTGGATTTGAAGTATCCGCTGTCTCATCTGCAGCAGGATTACGCTTGAAATTAGAAGCAGGCAAATCTCAAAGGTGTTGCCGTTACGGGGCGAGAAGGAGCAGGCAGTGTGCCTGTGATAGACCAGTGGTATCACAGGTAATGAACAAGACAAGCATAACAGCAAGGCTGCAAAGTGCCTGAGTTTTCTCACCCCTTATGGCATAATTATAGGCAATGCCTAGTACAGTTTCACATCAGGGGTCCCCAAGCTAATGAATGGGTAAGTATTACAGCATTTGGTCCATTACAACATTGCTGTGATGTTTATTTAATGCGAGTGGGATCATTTCTGTCTCTAATCATTGGGCCGAATGACCTAATACAGTTTATTAGTTTACTGCCGGTATTGAACCCTTCCATTAGAAATGGTACCGGGGCCCTGCACTAACTCAAAAGAATCGTAGTTAGTGAATGGTAATCGATTTGTATTAACAGACCATCGTGCGGATCTCCACAGAAGGTTATTATATTGCTAATTAAAAATAGGAATATCTTTCCTGCTGTGTTGTGCACAAAGTTCCCTCATGTAATTCTCAAATAAGAAAGTCTTACAATGTTTAGAAAGAACAAGACCTCAGATGCTGGTGTTTCTAGGACGCATGTAGGAGAAAAAGAGAGGAGGGACTGTGTATATTTTTTCATATAAAATGAAAATGAAGTGTCTAAACAGCTGAAACAAAAATGCGTGGTAGAAGAGTGAGCAGTGTGGTGTAGTGGTTAATGTTTAACTATTGGGCTTACACCCAGAAGCTTGCAATTTCTAGCAGAGGGGTCACTGCTGCTTGTGTGTCCTACTTAATCTGAGTTGCTTCAGCGGTTATCCAGCTGTGTTCATTGACAGTGTGTGAAAGCTACTGTATGTATGTCATCCTGGTTACCAAATCAGTAATGATAACTAGATGCACATAAATTAATAAAGACTAAAAAATTAGTTTAAGATTAAAAAACCCAGATAAACACTCATTAACCCTCTGTAAAGGTGGGATTGTAAGAGATCCTCATTACTTAATTGGGCTGTGAAGTCTTTACCTTTTGGAATATGACAGTGTTATGTGAGCCTTTATTACAAGGCTAAATGTGCTCCCTGTTAAATGCAGTACCTGTCTGTTGATAACATTTTAGGTTTAGACTTTCGAGCATATTTTTCAAACCGAATCAATTTGTTGTTGTACTCAGCCAATTTTCACTCTGAAGCACACATCTGATGCATTTAATGAATTGATTTCAGGTACATAATTGGGACTTTGAATTGTCTTGTCAGTGTCATCTCTGTATGTTGTGGATCTCTCATTGGAAATAAACCTACCCCTAACCCCATCAGCTCCATGACGTGCCTGCATAAGTTAGACTGAAGTGCCAGTGAAAGTTCTCAGATGTGGAGCTGAAGTGGTTAAGGATGCACTCCGTCGCCCCAGCGGGAGACGTGTTTGCAACAGGATGCCGGGGGGCAGCGGCGGGGGGTAACGGTGTGAAATGCCAGCCCCGCTGTCCCGGTGGGGCCCAGTGCATCATGGGTCGTCGCCACCTGGGCAGAGGGACCTGATGAAATGTCAGGTTTTACGAATCTTTTTTAAAATCAAAGGGACAACCTCACCTTTATGGCGAAGAGCGGACTTTTGTGGTTAGGAATAAAACTGAAAAGATGGAACATGTGGTATATACAGACAGTTTTATTACTATGCTGCTGTTATGCCCTGCTGCACATATGTATGATAAACTATGGGCAATAAAAAACTCATATCTCATCATGACAAGAACCATTGAAAGAATTTCATTAAAAATTCAAATGTATCACTGATGTTTTTTTCCTACAGCATTAGGAATCTGCATTAGGAATCTACAACCTCAAATATCTTGCTTCTCAACACTGTTACTGAAGGGCAGCACTATCCACGGGTTTCTGTGCTGTCAGATTCCTAATGCTACCTGATGCAAGTAATCAATATCTTGGCTGAATCAGTTCAGTTTCCCTCTCTAGTGCTGTTAGTGTTTATTCTTTTTAGAGACATGAGGAATGGCCTTCCTGCACCAGAGTAGAGTAGCACTGCTTACGTGAAGCACCACTCTCCTTTGAACAATGAGTAATATTACCCATCAGCTGCAGAAGAGATGTGAAAGCCCCTGAATCAGATCTCCAGAGCAGTTCCCTTGGAAGTCACTGCAAATCCCACTGCCGTGCTAAGGGGGATATACTGAGCATCCAGTGACAACTTCAGTATCTTGACAAACAGTTTAGCTCTTATTAATGAAGCCTGTAAGAGGTCAGTGATGAAATCATCACAGTAGTGAGTCACTGTGTCACTCTGGGTAAATGTGTCAGTATACGTCAACCTGCTACTTTAGCTATTGCCACCAGTAACAGTGGTGAGTGTTGATTCTTGTGTCCCTGTAAACCTTATAGCTGTAACATGCTCACTAACATTCCTGTTGTCACTCTTTTTTCATTCTTTCCCAATGTTTCCCTTTAAAAGGTGAATGGTTTGGTTCTCACCAGTAGACTGCATCTTGAACGTAGGCTGGGGATGGTCCATCACCCTGTGCCAGATTGAACCTGGGAGCAGATACACAGTTTAAAGAATGCGCCGTGGAGCAAAAATGACAAGCTGAGGTCGGCAACGGAAGAGTAGTGTGACTTAACGCTCCTGAATGACGGAGAGTGACGAATGGCTGTTTTGGCGGGTTTATAATTAGCCCAAATGGCACATCTGTGTGGGGTGTCTCTCATGGACTGCAGATGGGAGCTGGAGAGGAGAGGGTGGGGGGAAGGGGGGAAGTGGGGAAGAGGGAAGTTGGCGGGGGGAGGGGAGGTGGGTGGGGGGTTTCAAGCGGTTGCCTAAAGGTCCAAATCCAACGTCCCTCATGCCTCTGTAGGTGGGTTATGTAAGACCTGACTAAAAGTGGGCAGCTGCCCTTTCCAGATGCTTCTGAGACTCTGGGGACAGGAGTGCTGTCTGGCGCTCGTTAATCCCGCCTCTGATCTCCCAGGTGGCACTTTTACTGTGGCATGTCTCTGTAATAAACCCCGCTCATGGAGAATGCTCATCGGCCATCCATCCGGATGAGGATCACACAGGACATTATTAAAAACCTGCTCTCTCGAAAATCACTTGTGACGGCAAGGCAAGAGAGACCGCCTTCAAGTTGTTGTGGAATCACTTTTCAGTGTTTCATCTGTCTCCTTCTCCCTTTTTCTCTGTCCCTCACCCTCTCATCCCCTAAATGTCTCTTTCGGCCAGTCCAGAGCTTTTAACAGCAATTTGCATGCAGTAAAAGTGTCATCGATTAGCTGCTTCCTACGTCAATCACATGCCTTCTACCTGTCCTATCATGTGAATCACTTTCAATAAAAGCAGTGCTGATTGAATGTTAATTGCTTTGTGCCAAAAGGGCTTTACATGCAATTAGAAGGCAGGGAAAACTCGTTTATAAAAGTGCAGCAAAAGATTCTTTTTTAAATCTCATGGAGCAGTGTAGGGTGTGTAATTTGGTTATGGTGAAAGTTGTTTTTCTATTGTGCATGAGAGAAGAATCAAAATGATAATAAAATCATAAGAAGAATAATGTGAATAAAAAGAATGAATTGCATTCATACAGCATACTCTGGAGTTTAGGGTTAGGGTTTAGGGGTAGGGTTGGGCCATCTCTAAGACCAACCTCTTTGCCTCCCCATAGATGACATGTGCATCGTTCTGCAGTGGACAAAGTGTGTCAATCTCTGGATGTGTCTACTATCTATCTATCTATGAAATGACATTGCTACCCTGCATCTCAAATTCTCCCATTCTCCCTTTCCCAATCCCAAATTCTCCAATTCTCCCTTTCCTAGTCCATTTCAACATTATTTTACACTGTCTTGTACATTAGGTGAATGCAGAGTAACCGTAGTACATTTGGGGGATTAAAACATTTTCTACAAAAGAAAAAAAACATTATGACTCATCATACAGAATGGAAGTCAAACCAAAAAAATGTCTTTTGAGCTTCAGCTTATACAGCTGATTGACTCTAAGTGTGGCAGTGTTTCCTCCTTTATCTCCTCCTTGCTTGGGGCAGTTTATGACTTTAGTCTCCTGGAGCCTGGGGATCCAGGTACTGCTGCAGGAGCCAGATCCAGGGGCTTGGGACCCACTGGCTCTGGTTTCCTAATGAGGCCAGGGTGCGGTAAGGAGCCAGGGAGGAACCAAGGACACTTCCGAACAGCTGTACAGGAGTGTGCTGTAGGTGACCGCACCGGTATAACTGCACATGCTCAGTTGTCCCAGAAGGATGGAACTGCGTTTGCGGCAAAAGCTGCAGCTTGTTACCTTTGAACGAGCGAGTCGAACGCAACCTCGACTTTGAGGTGCCTCTGGCTATCCAGCAGTGGTGCACTGTGTTGAGTAATGGAGGCTAAATATAGAGCCGGGACACGTACCCGTGCCCCGCAGCATGTCACATGTGTGTCCCTGTGTAAAGGAGACGCCATTAGAATGATTTATATGGCTTACCTGTCTGCCCGCCAAACTCTTGAGCGATGTCAGCTTAGCTCTGACCACGGCGGCGGTCATCAAAGACGCTTGCGTAACAGGGATGGTTGTGATATTATCAACTGCGCAGTGCATTTTAATCTAATTAACCTTTCACCATCTGTTTATTAGGATTTCCGCATGTTTTGAGCCTAGTTTCCACCCCACTGTGTAAAGACATGTATTTCTGCCAAGAACCCTGTAAAATATTGATTTCAAGTTCTACACATATTAAGTTGATGTGGGTTTTTCTGAATCTGTGCCCATACTGACAATTCTGTATTAATACCAATACCAATTTTCTGGAATCTTCTACCCCTGCCCAATTAACAATGATTTGGCTGCAGATGGACACATTTGTAGGTATGAGCATTACTGACAGTATCAGTTTTGCACTGATACTGATACCAAAGATACTGACACCAATATAACCTATATACAATAATGTATATATAACTTATATTTCAATAGTTATATACACACGAAGTGTCAGATTTCTGCACCAAAACAACACTGAGATAGGCAAATTTCAGCATTAAATGTTTTTTTTAAGGTGAAGTAGTAAGCATAAAATATGGATAATAAAATGAGACTGTGAAAATGATTGTGGGTAAGCTGCGCAGCAGCTGATCGGAAGGAATCTCCTCGCTGCAGGGGGAACGTCTGAAGTCTCAGAGCCCCTGTCACGGCAGCGCTGATAAAAGCCACCTGCTGTTTGTTCAAGGGTCCCCCGTCTGGCGATCAATACACCGGAAACTTTGTTGGCTGTCTGAGATTGAGCTCTGGGGAGCTCGCAGCCATGTCAGAACAGCACGAGCAGTTGTGCTCCGGCAGCCGACCGTCGGAACATTTCCTCTGCGGATGAATTTGCTACATGCAACAGCCTAAATGCGGCTTTGTCGAAAATTAACTCGGAGGAACGGGGCATAAAAAGAACAGTGGCATTAGTAACCGAATTACAAGCAGGCATTAGAAAAGGGGGGAACGAGCGTCTGTGCCGCGGTATTGTGTTGCAATAGAGAGAGGATCTTAGTTTGCACAGCCTGAGACTAAATAGATTGCAACCTAATACATACAATGTACTGCATTAATGTTTCAATGTTGTGGAGAGTGAATGGATTTGATTAGTGCAGGGCGTTAATGGCTTGCATTTTTAAAGAGTCATTATAGAATCTTAAGAGGCACCACGGGTGGAAAATAAAATCAAAAGAAACGTCTGGTTGGGTGTAGGGAGCAGTTCTAGATTGACCTTAATTTGTATATAAAGGGCTGCTGAACAGATGCATAGCATGTTCAACCAAACGTTTTCCCTGGAGTTCATTTTCAAACATTTCTTGGCTTTTTTTCCTGACAGCTGTGAAATCTGTTTCAAGCTTCATGTACGGCCTGTAGCTGTACAGTACAGTGCAAGTTAAAAGATAATTATTCTATGGATCATGTTTAAGGAAACAGCTCACTATGTCCCTCAAAAGGCTGCATCCAGCTGCATCCAGCACCAGTGTGAAGCATGCTTCATGTAGTGTAAGGCCAGTGTCTTTTTGGTGTAGTGTCGGTAGTCTCTCTGTAGTCTTTAGACCTCTGTGCAGTTAAATGGAAAGTTGTCCTTTACAACACCTCTGACGGGAGGACACATTGATTTGTTCGTGATATAATGGCTGGAAGTAAACTGCTGCGCTTCCTAGAGGTGGGAAAGCAATTGTCGAGACGAGGGAGGCCTTGAGAGTCCTTCAGAGTCCAACACGCCTGCTGAGAAAAACACCGGCGGCGAATGCTCTTCATTCCAAGCTGATGAAACAAGAGGCTCATCGCAGTTGGCTTATTATCTGATGTGCGGACACTCCCTCCCGCCCTAAGCCCCATGAAATCCACTCGTGGTCCTGTTTTAAGCAATGAGAAGTAATCACATTATAAATACACCACTTTGAGGGCCTATGATTAAGAGTCCCTCATCGTTTCGAAGAGTTAATTTTAGTTCACATGCGGCGCTTCGCACAGGAACCCTGCCTTTGACAGATGACGTTAATTGAAGCAGAGGTGATTAGGAAGGAACGTGCTCCACAGGTCAGCCTGTCGCTGGCCCCCTCACTATTTTCAGTCAGTGTAATGGGGTCTCCATGGTGTGTAAGTCATTACCAGACCGGACTATAGGTTTTAGGGCTTCATTGCTGTCATTAATCAAGTTTCCACCTCTCGTTTTCATAGCTTTTCCCCCTCTTTTTCTCCCTGGCCCACATTCTATCCAACTGCTCTCTCCTTCGTCCGCTTTGTCTTTAACTTTGTGGAATGAATTTAAGCAACACTTTGCTTTAAAAAAAATGTTGATAATATTGAACAAATGAACAAAAGCCAACAACTCTGCAAGAAATGGGGGTGGGAGGTGAAGTGTAACATGGTCAGAAATTCATTGCTGAGGGCCGTAGGAAGTTCACATCTGGCCTTTTTTCTCCTCATGGCACGCTCCCTTTCACTCTGTCTCCACACAGCTGATACCGCTGGCTCTCCTCAGTCGCCGGCAATTTGATTTGAACCCGCTGAGGAAGACCAATTCCCAGGGCTTTCTTTCCGAAGGGGCAGGCAGGCCCCGCCTCCGAGGCAGCGGTCTGTGCGGCTGCAGCGTTCGCAGATGTGTGGGGAGTGGAGTACCTCCGTACGGAGTCCTGAGTGAGAGAGAGAGAGAGAGAGAGAGAGAGAGAGGCATGGGAGGCAAGCAGGCAGTGAGGGAGTGAAAGGGGAGAGAGAGAATTAGAGAGAGGCGTGAGTGGGAGGGAGGGAGAGAGAAGAGGAGGAGAGACCAAGACCCAGAGAGATAGTCTTCTTTAGATCTTTCAGTCCTGTGAGTAGTGGAGAGAGGGTACGCGTGTCTGTGTGCGTGTGAGAGAGAGTGAGTACGAGAAAAAGAAACCGAGCGAGAGGTAGAGCCAATCCATCGGGAGGCTACAGGGAACCTCGGATCGCCTGTGTGGCACGAGTTCCACGTGTGGACATCAGCGCTACCTGTGCTACCCCACCCGTGGCGTCCGGTCGCTCCACCCGCCTCTCCCCTCTTGGCAGACAGGGGGGACACGCCGAGGACCTCTCCAGCCGGGAGCGCAGGCTGCTGTTTGAAGAGGTGCCGAAATCCTCCACCGCAGACACTTCTGTCCCGAGGGGATTAACGTGACGGGAGGATTCCCTTACACACCATGAGCACCTGCAGGAAGAGATGCAAGAGGCAGATCCTGAAATTCGCCCAGTACGTCTTCAGGATAATCACAGGCACTCTCAACACCGGTAAAAAGTTCATCCTGCTTTACTCTCACCACAACTACGCCTTCAGTACTTTAATAACTGGCTCCAGCATATGATGTCTTAAAGCCCCCATGCATTCTTTCTCGGTTATTCTAGTGTTTGCAGCAAAAGTAAGATAACTAACCGGCACTGCTTTGTTAATTGTGGGCTTTTTTATGTCTGGTATTGTGTTGTAAAAGTTTATTGAGTGAGCACATCTAGAATGAGGCAGAGATAAAAGCAGATATTTATTGTCATGACTGTCAATGCTGCATATTACTGGTCATTATGAATGAGTTGCTTGTATTGAAGTGAAGCAGGGAATACCATGTGTAGAGGGGAGAAAGGCACCCTTGTGTTTAGAATATTACAGAAAAAATAAGATATTTTAGTGATCACTTTAGTGGTACAATAACAGATAATGCTGTGGTGTTGCAAAACTCAGGTTATAGGGCATACAAATGGCATATAACTATAATGTAGCATGTAACTATTTATTAAATGTGAAAGTTCAATGACAGTCATAATATATATAATAATGGTTAAAATAATATTAAGTTGTATGTCACAAGAAAACAGTCTTGAGAAAGCATTCACAGTGGAGATGCCACAGTTAGTGGCAGACTGCTGGGAGTACTGAATAGGACAGGACACTGTAACCTTTTAAGGTTTATCATATTTTTATTTATAAAGGCTGTGTTTACTTTTGCCACGGCAGTCACATTATCTTAATGTCACTCCAAGAAAGGAAAATTTACAGAAACAACCCATACAGACACTAACAAGAACAACAAGAACTCTAACAAGAGGCCACATGTTTCAGCACTGACACAGGTCCTCCTCAGGAGAAAAAAAAAAACTGACAAAAAATAAAAACCCAGATGCACATTGTAAAAACTGCAGAGGGCAAGAAGGCACCTCCTACTTGAATCTGTCACCTGGAAACGCTTTGCCTCCTGGGAGAATGTCTTTAAAACCCATTCAGCGTCCATTTGATTCAAAGGCTTTTGAAATGAATTCACTTATACTTGAAACTGTCACTGTCTGGATGGATGATCTGTTGACAAAATATTCACTTGACCTCTCTGCAGTGACCAATTTATAATTATTATTAAGAATGAAAATAAACTCAATATGTTAATCAGTGTGCCTTCAAAAATACATTTCAGAGGTCAGGCCCATTTCATTTATATAACAGTGTATACTCTCTGATGGTAATACCTCCGTTGTGACTGAGAATCACTCAACCAGAGAAATAACCGCGTGTTGAATGAGCACCCCCATGGAATGTGTAATGTGCGCGAATAAGGCGCAGGTGCAGAGTGACCTTGTTGTCGTCAATCTGCTGTTCCTTGAGCTCACATGTGAGGTGAGAGATTTCACCCTGCGCTGCGGATTATATGCAGAATTCTCCTGGTACATTTGAATAGAAATAATTCTTCACTCTGCAGAGACCCAGGCGCGCATTTGATTCAGAGGGGGGGAGGGCAATTTATGAACTCGTTTGTGCTGTGGGCGAATCCAACCAATCAATGGGTCAAGGTCCAAAAAAAAAAAGATGTAATCACAAACATATGGCTTCCTGTAATGTGGAGAAATGAGTTTAATATGATTGATTGAATTTTGCCATGGGAAATTGTCCTGACTTCCAATGCCATTATGGCTGTAAAACATATTCATGAGCTGCTTTATTCCAGATTGAAGTCCACTGGTGTGCTGGTACTGCAGGAGAACCCTGGAGATGGGCAGCAGGATTTAACAAGAAAAAAAAAGTCAAATGTGAACATATTATCTAGTGATGGAACACAAGTAATCTTGTTGTAGCCTGTCAGCAAATGGGTAATTTGGAATTCTGTAAGTGTGTTGACAGCTGACATTGTGTAATGTTGTTGTCTTGAGGCTGCTGCTGTGCTTGCTGCGCTGATCCCACCTCTAGCGGTGTAACAAATGGAGGAATCCATTATGGCTGTGGCACTGGGCAGCCTGAGGGGATGGCAGTATTTCTGAGTTTGATTGTTCATTTAGAACGATAAAAGCAAGGTTTTCGGCGCACACAGGCACACCGCATGATGCGGGGTTCCAGAAGGAAGTGATACAGTAAGTCCGTGGGTCTGTTTTTTTGGTTATCAGCAGAGTCTGAAAAGATTATCCTCCACCTCTTGTCTGAATTGTTTCTAAACACGAGTTTTAAATGTTTTGTATGCGTCAAATCCCTTGTGACACACATGGCATTTGCCTGGATAAACACAGTGTTGTTGAACATTAATACTGATAATACAGACTTGCATAGAGCAGATTTGATTGAAATAGATTTGATTGACTTAAAAAGAAAAACATATATAACACTAAAGAGAGGAAGAAAAAAAGACTTTTAATGATTGTTTTCTCATGTAGAATTCATTCATGTTGTTCCCACATGATGCTGATTTCCATCTTTATGTGGAATATCGTTTTACGTATTTTGTAATGGTTGTTCATAATGGCAACAGACTTAAGTATAAAAAGAATAGATTTAGTTAATCAGACCAGACAGTTGCAGCAGTAACTACATAGCATTCAGATTATTTAATGATCATGAAAATAATATAATTTATTGGTATTTATTAATTTATTTTAAAAGACTGACTGGCAGTGATTGGTTTGTGTACAATAGGAATGCATGCATTGAAATCATTTTCGTGTGAAGAGTAATTATGTTTGACCCCATATTACATCTCTCACTCTTAACCGTGCACCACTTGTTGTGTGAGAGAGAGAAGCGGGAAGCCCAGGACAGAACTGGGACTCTGGTTGAGCTTATCGTCCCTCCCTGTTTCTAGGTCACCAACTAGGCAACCATTTTAAGAGAAACCAAAATTAGCATCACCTGCCTTTAAGGCTGAACTTCAATCTGGCCACCTACACATCTCATTATTCCAAAAAAACAGACAGAAGCTGGGTCTGTATTTGGTTCCTTGGTCCTGGCCCACTTAAAGTAACATTTGCAGACGCATTTAGAGCAAGTTCTGAATCCATTTTTCTCTCTCTTCCCCTTGTTTGTCTGTAGTAGAAAACTATTCTAAGTAGGTCCAGGTACTCTAACTCAGTTTCACAAAAAAGAAATGGCACCTGCTGTCATCTTCATCAGGGAGAATACATATTGCAGCAAGTGGTCATGGAAACAGTTCAATACTGAGTCAAAACTGTTTTATTCTGATGAGGACCAAACTACAGTTTTACTTCAGAAAGAGAGACTGACAGTCGACCTGCACTCAAGCAAATATTAACACAAATGGATGAAAACAAGAATATTAGCATGACAGCAGAGAGCCTGCTTTGTATCCTGAAAATAGGCTGCTCTTTACAGTAAGTAAAGTAAATCACTGTGTATGAGGCACTCCCTGTTTCCGTCCCTAGCTTCCCAGGTCTGCCATTGTGAATAAGTGGCTTAGGGTCCATGGGATTCAGGTGTGCATCTGTTGCTGAATTTAGGGCCTCCTTTTGTTCACCAAGGTACCTCAGTGTTGAAAAACTTTGGAAAAAGCTGTCATCTCGGTGGTGGCTCTAGTTTAATGTTTCTCATTTTATTTTTTGGAAAGAAGCTCTGAATTTGTTTGCAAGAGTTTCTGTACCTCTGCAAGTCCTAAAGTAAAGAACAGTGATGTTGAATGAAAAATCACTCCCTTCACCTTCTCTCATAATTTATTTTGAGAAAAGGTTTTAAATATTTATCATCTGATTGAAGACCTCCACATTTACTGTACTTCCTCAGTGGAAATCCAATCTGTGTTTTTGCATGAGGATGAAGGTTTACCTGGCAGACTTTGAAGGTTACACAGATTCAGTAGTTCATGTGGCTTTTGAAAAAGTATCAGATGAGTAACATATCCTGGCTACATGTAAGCAACATGTAAATATGATACTGTTCCTTCCTGTTTACACATGAGTTTGGCTTTAGATGTACAAATTCGTCAGATGAATTCGAGCGAAATTCAAACTAGGATAATGTGTTTATAGTCTGTATCAATAGTAATGAGGGATTTACATGCTAATATAGCACAACCATTTTCATTTGTCCATATTTACAAACACCGAATGACTTAAATATTGTGTATTTTGCTGTGCTATTCAGATTTAGTAATGTAATGTGGTCAAAAATGATGAATGGTGACTTTTCGTGCATCAGAAGTTGTACATTACTGCTTGGATAATACATTTTTGCCTGTATATCATTTGTGTTTTTGCATCCGATAACATTATTAGCTTTTAAAAAATTGATGAGAATAAAATGAATAATGTGAAGTAGTACCAGATAGTTTCTTGGTAGGTGCCTGACATGTGCTGTAAGTGATTGTACAGGGTAACATAAGGTAAATGTGAATTTTCTCCAGCCCTTTGAAAGCAGAAGCGCTAGTAGAGTTGAAGACAGTCACACATATTGAAATCCATCTTACAGTGGCCTTGTAAACAGAGCTTTGATGAAGGAAAAACCCACGTGGCCTAGGCTTTAGAAAATGAACTCGGGTGTCATTCGTGGGATTGGTGGGAGTCGAAATTTCTCGGTGAACTAAATAGGCGCGACCAACTGATTCCACTGGTTCCACCTTAATTACATGAATTCATTCAGGGTTACCGTAACCGTCTAATCACCCGCTCATCTCTAGCGTTTCTAGCGTAGAAGTGTCATGCTTGTGTCATCATGGCCCCTCCTTTAAGGGGCCGGCTTCTCTTCTCTCTTCTCTCTCTCTCTCTCTCTCTCTGTCTCTTTGTGCCAAAGGTACGGCTCAATCCAAGGCCAAAAACCTGTCCTTTATATCTGCCCTCCAATTAGTTCCCATCACCAAGAGCAAACATCAGGAGAAAGGGAACACTCAGCCTTGCCCTTCACTCTGTTTCTTGTCCCCCAGGGCGATGGCGTTGATGGCTCAGAGTGGGCAGGAGAGCGCGCCAAGGTTTAGACGGCATTCACCGGCAGGAGCCATCTTTGTCCATCCTCCTTTGTTTCCTGACAGCTCCCGCCAGCTCAGGTTGCGGCTGTCCTCTGGTGACGGCAGAGCAGAAAGCCTATATTGCCGGCCAAATGCTGAATATTTCATACAGCACGGTGGATCGTGTGGCTCTTTGAGAAGTCTACCCCTTCCATTCAAAGTGAAACGGCCCACAGTTCTCGGAGCTCTGAGAAAGGTTACCATAGTCATGTGTTCGCAGAGCCCTGAAATAAATAAACCAGACTTTTTAGTTTCAAGTTAAAACGGTTTAGCTTAGGTTTAATTTTTAAAAAAAAATGAAAGCAATAAAACCCTATTTTGGAAACTAGGGTATTTAATTAAAGATGCCAAGAATGAAAGTGTCTGTTATTACCATGGCAATAATGAAAGTGGCAATCATTTTGTTCCCCGCTTTCTGGCGGTTAGAGGCATCAGTCATCAGTCAGCACCGTCCTTTATTTTGGAGTCCAGAACTAATTTGTTTTTGCCATGTTTGTTATTCTCCAGCTCCCAAGCAACCTGTGCAAACCAAAATGGTTCCCCATTAAGTCCTTGGGTTAATGTAATCAGTTTTCCCATTTGTACTAATGTTTGTAGATGAGAGTCATTTTAGCAGAGAAACACGGGTTTATTTTTAGAGGCGAGACACGGCACAGGCCCACTGACTATTGGATAGTAGTGTTTGGGGTCCAGGGACGGTGACTGCGTCGGCGTTGTTGCAGGGACTTGAAATGAAAGCATGTAACTGCACGGCGTGTGGTTTTGCACAACGCTGAATGGACAACGGCCCCTGCTCCATTACTGCATAATGAAGTTTAGAAACGAAGTCCATCGAACTGAAACCGAATTGCGCGAGCAAGCAAAGGAGAGGTCGGACAGGACCATCTGGCATTTCCAGACGCCGCTGTAGCGTTTGTTTGTCTGTGTTTTTTTTTTGTTGTTTTTTTTTTTTTTCCTCTTTGCTGCAGCTGGGCTGCTTCGCCTCACCAGACCATCTAATGAATGAGATTGGCAGCGTGGGTCATTTCAGAAAGTTCTCTCTTTGTTCTGTTTGGTCTTGCCCGAGTCACAGAGATGAACCTGACTGACCTCGCCGATGGAAACGTTAAAGTCCTTTTTGCAGTAGTTGTGGTAGCATTTGTTTGGCAACCAAAGCGGTTCTGTCATGTCTGCTGGTTTAAGTCCCTGGCAGGGGCCTGCTATTTCCCCCTTGAGAAGGGTGATGTCCCCCCGCTAATTCAATAAACAGATAATATATGACGGAGCATGTTACGGTAAAGGGCAGGACCTGAGGCCTCCCTGTCTGTGCTGGCTTTCATTTTAACCGTAATTGCAATTGCCCAAATGTAATGAGCTGGTAATTGATCTGAACTCGGCATTCACAACGATTTGCCCCCCAAGGCCACATTATGCCAGTACCCGATCTGCATGCTATAAAGCATAAATATCCCATTGTCATTTAATGACTTACTGATTCCTCAGGTCAGTTGTGAGGGACCTAATGTGTCCATTTTATACAATGTGTTCTGGGCTCTGATGCCTTTTAAAAGAAGGTAAATTTGCTATATTGATCAATTGATTTAACAAAAGGTCAAATCAAACTCTACTGGTTTTCCAAACCGTACATCTGACAAATATATGTAATGTATACATATATGTGTTTGTGTGTATTATGTCATACGTGTATTATTAGTATTTTGTATTTTGTTTCATTGTATTCCAGTGTTCAGCCTCTCTGTTTTCTGATGCATAAAGCAGCCTCTTAAGCTAATAAGCTACTGCTCTTAGTTCATATACAGGCCATATACCTTTATGTGGAGGGAGGGGGGCAGTTGTGTTTCCTAATTGTGTTTCTGTAATTAGCGTACACACATGTGGCACCCTCCAATTACTCATTTAACCATTCTGCTCCAATAGGCGCTAACATTAATCTTTTATTCAGGGCGTAAAGAATAACTAATTGCGCAGTGTCACTTTATGCGGAAACTGAACTTAGACTATTTATTATGTAAGAATGTTCTGTCAAATTTTTCAGCCGAATTCCACCTCACCTCTTCGACGTGAGTCATTTCGAGATGAAAAGAGTTCATTTGAAAGGTGTCGATATAAAAAAAAAGTTCCATTTTGGAAAGGGGGAAAAAAACCCAGAACGAATGAGGGGCTAATTATCGTCATAATGTGAAAGCGCAGAAGGCCTGTGCTAAGTGTCTCTTGTAACGTTTTTCTCATCAGCGCGTTATTGTGCAGAAATGCCTTCTAATGCGGAGGCAGCTGCTCCTAGCGTGGCTCTGGAGACGCGGATGCGGTCGGTCCCCTCCTCTGGCACAGCCATTCAAACCGGCACGCCGTCGTGCCGTGAATGCTAATGCCGCACGCCGCTGTCCGTCGCTGTGGGCTCTCGCTACGAGAAAATGGAGCTGGGATTTTCACCTGCATTGTGAATGATATGATTCTTAACGTCTTGTATACTGGGAGCGTTTGACCTGCTTCACAATCCAGACCCTTCCCCCAGCCCGTCTCTCTATGAGGTATATGCTGTCATAGTTCAGTTTTTAGTTTTGCTTGGCTTTTGTTCATTAACTTGTTTTATTTCAACTGTGCTGACATCCAATGAATACATATCACTTACACTTACTGTCAACATTTTAATTTGCATAATATGTTCCTCGTGTACAAATGTGTTTAATTTTCAGGATTTGATCAGTATTCTTGCACAGTAATTGTCTCATGCATCATAAGTTGCTTTGGGTACGAATGTCTGGGAAATGACAGTAATATGAAAGGTTACAATTAAAGGGTTCAGTCTATAGTTAGTCTAATATCAGATATCAAGCTTTAAAATTGTCATCAACGGCAAAAGCAATCCGTATAACTGTTCATAATATACCAATTTTCAAAAATTCTGATAAATCATGTGAGTATAATAAACTGTATGATATAAGAACTGTTGGGAGAATGCTGTAGTCCACTTCCCTGACACCAGTTTAGTTATAATTTTATGGGTTCTTTTGCCATTATAGCTGTAATAAGAGTTATTTTACAAGCTTTAATTTGATTTGCTGATTCCTCCAAGGACCCTCTTCATGTTGTTCAAGGTTTAACACTCCTGCTATGCGCAGTATCATTACCAGGAAGGATAGTAGGTCTGGGGTTTATGAAACCACGGTAAGATTTCAGTGTTATGCTGTGCACTCATCCTGTGCCTATACTACACCCCAGTGCTCTTTGTTATATTATGATTAATCTTCATAAGACCTGGCATGTTTCAGATAATACATAGCTATAATAATTTACCCAGCAGTCATCCATGAAATTTTTAATAATCACACACCATGAAATGATGAAATATGGAAGATTTGAAGGCATTTTTGGAAGTCTCTCCATTTCAGAACTTTTTATGCCAAGAAACATCAATACATTTACAACAACCATTTGAATTAGATAAAATGTTCATAACTTCTTACACAGGCTATTCCTATATTTCATTTTACAGTATATTTCATATCTATGGCTTTTTAATTTTTTGTTATTTTTAAGGCTACTGTTTGAAGGAGAAAAAGATTTGGGAAAAAAAAACATGTTGTAAGACTTTGCAGAGCTTGGAGCTTGTGAAGTCAGGCACACATTACCATCACACAGCCTTTTAAAACCCAATAATGCATTTGCATAATTTAATTTTGCTTGTTTTGAACCAGAGAATATTTATATTGCCTTCTTGATCAAAACCCTCTCTTTGCTGAGAATACAGAATAGCTCCTCCATAACAAGTGAAGTAACCAGTTCTCCAAAGCATTTGCAGTTTCACGAATGTTCCATAACTGACTTCAAAGCAGTATCATAGCTAAGAATGATGTAGGTTGTGAGAGGCCGGCATTAGTTCATTAATCATGGAAATAATGTTGCTGTTGTGGTCATGTAAATAGCCAGCTATGTAAGTGTAAAATATGTGAAACGTAAGCTGTTTGGACAAGTGCATCTGTTAAGCGGCGGCAGTGTAGCATAGTGGTTAAGGAGCAGGACTTGTAACTGAAAGGTTGCTGGTTCGATCCCCGCTGGGACACTGCTGCTGTACCCTTGGGCAAGGTACTTAACCCACAGTTGCCTCAGTAAAATATCCAGCTGTATAAATGGATAACATTGTAAAGAACTGTAACCTATGTAAGTCGCTTTGGATAAAAGCGTCTGCCAAATGAATAAATGTAAATGTAAATGTTAAGCAAGTGGCTAAGAGCAGTTCAGTTAACGATGCTTATCACTTTGCTCATGTCATGTCTCACAGTGAGTTGCCATTGTGTCCTCCTGTAAGACCGTGCTTGGCTTCTCTTCAGCCATTTCATTCAAACTAGCAAAAACTAAATTTAAAATAATAATGTGTTTTAATGGTTTTTTTAACGGACAGATTGCTGCACAGTACTCGAACACAGCATTTGAAGAAACTGCCTTTGAAGTGCACCAAAAAAAAGCTTCAGTTTGAGCCTGCAGACTTTAGCCTAGATATCAGAGTGGAAAGCATGCCATTTGTAGGGCATCGGCAGGCTTACACACTGGACCGGGGCCAGAAGCAGAGGGGCGTGAAAGTCAGGGTGGCGCAGGATCATTTCAGAGCTTGAGTGACCTCGGCAGGCTTGATTCACAGTGTACGGTTTCCTTCTGTGAATCCGGCTAATCGGTCATCTCGTGCGGTTCCTGTCACAGACCTTCAACTGTAAAATAGATCACATTATTTATGAGCGTGAGGCATACAGGGAGAAGCACCCTGGATCAGCGCCTCTTCCAGTAGACCACTGCACTCTAGGGAGGGCTGTTTCTACTTTGGTTATTTGCATTTTACATAAAATGTGTCATTTCATGAGCCATAATATCAAGTACTTTGTATAAAGATGGAGATACAGTCTTTACACAGTAATTACACTGTGGTTATTGGATAGTAAATGAGTGATATGCTTAATTGATGTGAAGGGCTACTTAATGAGTTTTATTTACAATAAGTAATCAGCAAATGACTAGCTATATGCATAAAGTTGTACCACTAAAGCTAGTATTCAATACACCTTTTTCTGAATTGGAGAACAAAAAATTTAGTTACATTGTAGCTACTTGGTATATATACCAAGGTACCTGGTGCTTACAATTGTAAGACCTGTTTGAGGCATGTGTAATTACACTTGTGAAATTCACACAGTCATACCCATGTATGTACCATAGGCACAAGTATTAGCATTTCTTTATGTAAACTGGGATGTAAAACCCAAATACTTAAGTGAAGAAATTACATTACATTATTGTCATTTAGCAGTTGCTCTTTTCCAGAGTAACTTACAGTTATTATCCATTTATACAGCTGGACATTTACTCAGGCAATTGTGGGGTAAGTACCTTGTCCAAGGATACAGCAGTACTACCCCAGCAGGGAATCAAACCAGCAACCTTTTGGTTATGAGCCCTGTTCCTTACCACTGTGTCACGCTGCTGAAATACTCTCTTTCTCTGACCTGTCTCTCTCTCATTCTGTGTGTGGGTGTGTGCGCGTGTCCATGTGTATGTGTGATTTATGCCTCTCCTGTATGATTTACACTCCCCGGTCCTTCAGTACAGATAGAGTGCGGACTGAGTCTAATGAACAAACGAGACTCATTATGTCAGGGCGAGCTGTTTATTATTGTTGGAGACGGTGATGGGCCAGGTGCAGTGGGGGTAAATTAATACTGAGCCAGCAGGACACCCAGCAAGGGATGCAATAACCAGCTCTGCTTGGCCACATGATAAGGAGAATTGCACCTATAGATCTGTGTGACAGATACTGCATACTGTAAAACCCTGGAATAAGCTACTATTATTCTCTCTGCTCTCAAAATGCCTGCCGTGTGCAGACCTGGAGAATATCTCTATCACTGTTGCATGATGGGCAGGACGTTCTCAGTAATGTGCTCTCACAGCGTTTTATAAACGAAAGCCAACCCAGTTCAATCATTAGAGGAAATATATTGAAGGGAGAAAAAGTTTTAATATTTAACAGGTGGAAAACATTCTCCTGTCTAAAGGTGTATCAGAGAATAAGCACAGAGAGCGATTAACCCTATTCTCCACTCGTCCCTCGATTGTTGGATGTGCTATGAGAATAAATAAATTATGCAGGACAAATAGATGAAATGTACCCCGAGTCAGCTCTAATGTACAGAAAAAGGCCAAGATTTGCTGGAAAGGCTTCCTGTGGTGCAATCATACAGCGGTGCCGAAGAGTGATAAATGCACTTAGACAGATCCAGGAGAGTGCCAGCATAGACTTGAATGGCCTTTACTGAAAGCATTAATCTGAGAAAGCAGCGTGAAGCAGGGACTAATTTAGCAGGTTGCCATTAAACAAGACTGAAAAAAATTGATCCAATAAAGGTTTAGGTCAGGGGAGAGAAAACTGAGACGGAAATAAAAACAGCGCGTTAGCATGCAGGACCGTGGATGCGCTTTTCATGTTAGGGTGTGCACAGTGGCGGACTTCTTTCTCCCCCGCTTAACAATTCACGTGGTAAAAGTGGGCAAAGTGTATCCCTTCATCTGAAATGATTTACAAAGAACCTTACTGAAAACAGAAGGCATGCTGAACCAGCATTATGAGGAGCGATATATAATGCAGTGTTTTGCCGAAAAAATGCAAGTATAAGCCGGGTAGGCCTGTTGCAGGACCTAACCTCCACCTTCACCATCTCCATGGTGCAGCTAGGGGTAAAATTAGCACATCGAGCTAAACACCCAGGTAATTATACAATGGAGCTAAAGATAGTCTCTGACACTAGCAAGGAGACGCTGTAACAGATTCTCACATGCACACTCAAGTCAAGTCAGTACTGAATGCTTGCGGATTCACACCCTGGGCCAGTCACACCAGATTCTCTGTATTTAGATTTAGCACGTAACTACTGTACTATGAAATGTACGTGGATATACGTGGGTGGAAGGCTTTTCCCCATTGCCTGTGGCCGCATCCAGCACCAATCAAGGCTGGGACCTGCATTCATTAGTCTGCCACTCATCAAGCACCGAATGAATAGGAGCGTTAAGACTCTAGCAGGTGAACATCAGGTGTTTTGATACCCTAAGCATTAGTACAGATTGCTTGTGTTCCAGAAACTGATCTGTGTTTGTGTTGTGCTCTCCGGGCATTAAATAGGAGCCAACAGTGTCAAGTGGTCCACCGATGGTGGCTAATTTAGTGAAAACACTAGTTCAGTTTCAGCCTCATGTTCCTCCGCGTTTCAAACTCTGAGAGGATCAGCAATCGATACCTACAGATTTAGAAGCCCTCTTCATGTGCGGGGTGCTGTTCAACCTGCTGTTTTTCGTGCTGTTAAATGAACAGCGGGATCCCCGCCAGCTCCGTGGTGTAGTGGTTGGGAAATGGGCTTTATCTTTGGAAGTCATGCCGGTTTGAATATTGGCAGTGATATTGCTGTTGTACACTTAAGCAACATATTTATCTAGACTGCTAATCCGCTGTTCTGTAATTTCCAGCAGCACAGGTGGAGGTGTGAAATGTGAGCTTTGTAAGGGCATCCTCTTAGCAGATAAGGCAATGCACATGTGCTTATACACAGCTGCTGTTGGTCCCTTCCTCATGATAGCAGTAACCACGAACATTCAATGAATATTGTATTAAAAGGTGGGTGGATTAAAAAAATCTTTGTGTGCGTCATCACCAAGAGTCTTCTGAAACTGACTGCACAACAGTGTAAATTGTAGGTATTCTTGGAATCTTATTTTTAGACAATGTGTTCCAAACAAAGAAACAGCTTGATTACAATAGGTATGTCCACAAAAATGGCACCATCTCAAACGGCATCCACCACTTGACAAGTGTACCCAGTACACTTCCAGTCCATCCTTGTGGGATCACAAGGACATGGGCAATGTCATCATGCTTTTCATGTACCGAAGGGGCAGAGCAAGAGAATGATGTCACTGCTAGGGGCTATGCCCAAAAATGTAAGGGGAGATGCTAGCTAACTGCTGTACACACTGTGATCATAACTGAAGTACATTCAGACTGTAAAGTATTACAATGTCTAGTGTACATCTTTAGTTGAAAGAAAGAAAGTAGAAATCTTTGTGACACATTGATAGTTGTGGATTTGTAGTTCCAAGTCTGCTGGTGGTTTTTTGTTGCAGTATAAGAAGTCCAATGAAAAGAACGTGATCCCTGGTAAATGTTCTGTATTCATGTTGAAGGAAGATACCAGAATCGATGTGAACCTGCTCTTAAGCAGCTGCTACAGTGTGAGAAGATTCCTTATAGTAGGGTAATATCATGCTCTACGCAATTCTTTCACGGTCTTGGCTGAACTAAACATTGCATCACCAGATCGCCTTGAAACTGGAACCCTTTAACTCTCCAGCAACCAGATCTTGGCTGAGGAAAAGAAATCAAAGTGTCTTGTGTCCCGGGCCTTGTGCCTCTGGTTCTGCTCGGATGACGTCTCTGTCTCCTGTGGAACCCCGGCGGACCTTTGTGGGTAAATGATCCGGGAAACCTGTTGGCTCCACAGGGAGAGCCAAATTGTGTTATATGTGAATGAAGGGATGAATTGGGTTATGTGGTATACATGTCCTTGTAGAAGAAACAGGTGTTTATAGTGGAGAAAGCTCTGTTTTTCGCTGTGGAGTTTGAGAACACCAGCAGGCCTCTGTGCTCTCAGAGTTAATCTTCTGTGGAACCCAGTGTATGTAATGTATTTATGCATTTTCATTTATGCATGGAGGATCCCATACCGCTTGACAGTGAAGGGGTGGACTCTCCTCAATGGCCACCAATGTGTTGCACCTACCTGGGTGATGCATGGCTGCCATTTTTTGTCACAATGCTTACTACACAAAAGAGGTGGAGAGAGAATTACTTTTCAATTAAGTCAATTAAGATGGGGGATCATGCAATGGGCAGTTTGAAACAGCCTCATTCTGAATTCTGCCAGAACACTGGGAAATGTCCTACCCTTTATGATATGTGGTATAGAATCAATTGGGCATATCTATAGGAGTACTTGTATTCAAGTCAACACCATTGACTTAAGCTCTAGACTAGAGTATAGACAAAGATCATTTAGATTGGTACACTCTATGTATGTTTTACAGCACACTCTGGTTTCTGACAAATGTCTGTAAATTACATTTATCACTACAATTTCATGCGCTTTCATTATAATAATAATCATATCCAATTGATTTGTGGAATTCAATATAAGACCTCTACAGCAGTTTAATAAGTATTGTAAAAAAATGAGAGCCAACATTCATTTTTTATTAGATGTGCTATCAATCTAGGGCATGTGGTTCATGCAGTATTGATTGTACAACCACTCAAAGCAGGACCACTTGGAATGTTTATCAATACTGAGGTGTACGTTCCTGTATTAAATGAATTATACATTGTGTCTCAGCTGACACATAATCTTCTCTCAACGTTACTGTGACGTTTTTTTTTTTTTTTTTTTTTTGCAACTTGATCACATTGTTAGTGTTGTGAGGACAGTACTGTAATGCTCATCCTAGAGTGGAATCCATTCCCTTTTGAAATTCAGAAACTGAGTTTGCACCAGTAAAATGGCTTATTATTGCGTGCTTTTAAGCAGTGTTGGTCCTGCTTGTTGTTGTCTTGTGAAAGTGTTTCTACAGTGCTGTCCCCACCTCACAGTTTTCTTCCCTGTTACATAATTTGGGGATGATCAAAGCAAGGTTTTATGTAGCACACTATACATCAGAGTGCGATTTTAGCCAGTGCTGGAGTGATGCATCAAAGCAAGTGATGGAACAGTACCATTCATGTCTTTGGAGAGTGGTGGGAGCACCATTCTCCTCTCATCCTTCTGGTCCTGAATAGGTTACTGTGGAAGATGCCCCAAATCATCACCCCCCTGAACAGTCCAGTGGGATGTGCTACCTATTAGCATTATGGACTCATACAAAAATGTAATAGCAGTGGGTCATGTGACATTTACAAGAGAGTCCTTTTCTTGGCCACAACCATTCCTGCCTGATTTTTGGAATGTTAGATATGGTGGTTCATACTGTCACTTTCCAGTGGAATGGAAAGAGTGATGCTTCAATGTTCAGTGTCTGAGGTAGCCACAGCATGGTACACAGCTGTGATTCCTGTACAGTCCTTGCCACCTTTTATTACGGCTTTATTTTCTTATCTTAATTGTGCAGGACAGCTTCTTGTCAGAAATCCAAGCTGACACTAATGAGCAATTCTTCTGAATTGTTCTTGCATAAACAGGAGATGTCTACTGTAGGCTTGTCCAACATGCTTAAATTAATTCCAATAACCATCCGTTTTGTATTGAAATAAACAAAAACAGAGCATAGAGTTTAATGTGACACATAACCTTATTTTACAGTAATGCTTCATTAAGTTGCAATGTTACATTGATTCAAGTGACAATTCTAGAATGCTAGACCTCTCTCTATGACACTTAATTGGAGATTATTTAATCAGATGTGCTGCGTTAAAATGTCTTACATAATGTACCCTCTCAATGAATTGTCTCAGAGGTCACCACAGCCTGGCTAAGGAGGACTAAACTACTTTTGAAATGAAGTCCGTCATTAATATGTATGATTCTTGACATTTTAGAAATGTTCCAATTGCATGGATTATGCATATCACCATAACATTGTCTCAGGGGTTCATTCAATGCATATTAATTTGAATGGTTATTAATAATATTAATAATCACAGCACATATTTCAGACCCACATTTTGCCTGTCAAGTTAATGCTATGCAAGTTGCTTGTAACATTCAGCATAATTACTTCTACAGTAAGAGATGTATGTAGCAGTAATTTTCCATACAGTAGAAAAATGTAATAATGGGGAATAGCTTACATAATGCAACTATATATTATGGATTAGATCATGTTGGAATACTGTGATAGGTACCTCAGTAAAAATGTTCTGTGATACTGCATCTGTTTCTCTCCATTTTTAACTCAAATGTGTTTCACATCAGTAGGATACTTAGGAGGCTCAAGTTCAGCCAAATCAGATCACATGGAATTCAAACCTCATTTTACAAATTAAAATTAGTGACCTGGAGGCTGTAAAGACAAATCTGAAGATGCAATGTACTGCCATTTTAAGCTGTAGAAGCCCATGCAATTTGGCAGTTTCCACTCAGTAGTAGTCATCTTAACTTGTCCATATGGGCATTTTGAAAACATGTCTGTAGTTATGTGGCAGTTAACTGAATAAGACTGTTCAGCTGGTGGACTTTGGCTGCAGGCATCCTGCTATTGTCCCACCCTCCCTTTCTGTGTACATTGCTGAAAAGAGGACAAAACAGGGGCAGATAAATTCCCATAGTCCCATAGGATGCATTATACAATATATTTAACTACTCTGAGGTTAAAATATATTAGGCAACTGACTCACTTATTTATGCGGGTTTGTAATTCAGTTAGCAGTTTTTTTTTTCACTTGAAGGGCTGTTACTGCTACCTCTTGTCCAATGTTAATATTCCATTGGTATTGTGATGCATGGGTTGATCTCAGTTTGGATGCAGTCAGGCCCCATGTCCTTTAGGACCTTCATGTTAGTGGTGTTCAGGTTATCAGTTAAATCATTCAGTCTGGTCTCTTTTTTTTCTCCTGTTTCACTAGTGATGTGGAAAAAGGACACACTGGTGTTGTGTGTTATGAGGGGATACTATTAGCATGACAAGCGTTCAGTTTCAGGGTTAAGAGACGGAGGACAATTAATGTTTAAACAGGGAGAGGATTCCCTTTGCAAACGCAAGTTGCATCAGGCTATAAATAGAGTAGAAGACTTAGATGGCCTGATAGCAGCATAGTGTACCCTTCATACTAATGACACCAGAACCATATGAGAGACAGTTATAAACCTCCCTGTGGTGGGGTTTAAAAAAAAGTTCATGACTTTGCTGAAAAATGTATTAACCTAGTTCAGGCAAAATGTCATTTTGCTTTGAGGTCTCTAGGGGAACAGGTAAGTCTGAACTTCTGTTCTGACATTTTGCAGTAATAGCCAGGTGCAGTTTTTCTGTGCAGTCAGACTTTCTGTGCAAAGTCAAATGAATGTATTCGATGTGGTTCATTGCAGGACAGAGATGTGAATGTTGATACTGTGTGTGTAGTATCTATCTTAAACATTTCCTGGATGCCAGTCAACATGATGAAAAAGAAAGATGCTTTCTTGATGGAAGAAGCTGCCCTCTTGAATCTTATCTTACAATGTGATAGTCTTCTTAATACCAAATTTAATGCCAAAGGGGTGCAAGTAAGAAATGCAACATTCCCCCGTTTACAAAGTGTTAGAACCTAGAAAACAGGAAGAGCAGAATTTGTTTACATTCCAAAGTTTACACTTTTTACTGTCCCCCCTCTCACAAAATACGCATTACAGTCACATCCTTTGTCCATCTTGGCCTCTGTATGGTGGAAAGAGCTTCCTGTTGCATTCAGAATGCCAATTTCTAGCCACATACTGTCACAGACTGAAGACCCACCTCTTCAAACTGTACCTAATTCCCCTACCGTAGTGTGATCTTGTTCCACTCTTATGTAATTTTTATATATTGTAATTTTTTGTAGTTTTGTAGTATTTCATTCTCATAATAATGGAGATATTGCATTTCATTTCATGTAGTTCATGAATTGTGTACATGTCTTTGTTTTGTGCAAGACTTCAAGCTGTTTTATTAAATGCACTTCCAAAGTCACTCTGGATAAACGTATATGACGAAATGTAAATGTACACTGTGGAAGAATCTAGAATACAGGATGAACAAAATTCCACAGTATATGGTGTGGAAGAATCTAGAAGACAGGGACACCACCATGAAAAGCAAAGGGGACAGAAAACACAACAGAATTGGGCAAGGAAGCTAGTCAAAATATTCAAAATATTTTATTTTAAGGATTGTCTTTAAAAGACCATTTGTTTGATTTATGAATATTATTCATTCATTTGAATAATTTAGCAAAGAACATTTCTGAAATAAGTAGAAATATACAAAACATAAAATTTAAAATAATATTTCCTCCATTATTTTTTAAATCCTCCTTAAAGAGTGTCACTGAATTGATGTGATTCTTGTAAGTGGAGTCAATTACATCATTCTTTGACAAATTTAACATTATTAGCAAGTTGTCCATTCTCAGATATTCACAACAAGAAAAGGAGAAAAATATCTAACAAAGTCCCATTTTATAAATAGGAGGCAACTGCAAGTGGCTTGAATGAGGTAAGTGGAGTAGCACCTACCTTCCAGCTGATGTCCACTATACTGTGGTGAAGAATGGGAAAAACAGCTGTATGAAAAATAGGTGTTTGCTACACGCAAGTGTACTGGAGGATGATATTTCGTATTGCTTCAGTGCTTCTGAATGACTGCAGAGGTTGCCGTGGTGAGATGAGCCTAACGCAAAAATGGTGATTCCAAACTGAGTTGCATAAGGGACAAAAAGCATTTAAAAAGCGCCAGAAATTACCCATTTTTGTGGCTTTTGATGCATTCAGTTGTAAAGGGTAGGGCACAGTATTATCCTGTATGGTAACAGGGCATGGTATAAGAGTACAAAACCAAAAAGAATAACTCAGGCAGCTCTGGAGTGTTGGACTGTGAAGCCATGGTAACTATAAAAAAATCATATTCTGCGATAATTAATATTCTGACAAAGACCTTGCTTTAGATTCCTTGGGTTTTTCTCATTAAACTGTCAATGCAGGTTTTTGATGCTGTGGAATAGTAATCAAGGCTTCACAAAGTGCTTTCATCAGAATAAATGCTTTTCATGAGCAGAATACATTTGGGGATATCTACCCTTTAATTGAAATCTCATGTAATAGTTCAAGGTCAGCATGTTTATTTTAATGAGAATATTCTAGAGATACTAGCTTTTAAAAACACATGTTTTAAAATCATACTGGAAAATGAACTCTGCAGTATGTAGTGAAGGGTCATTCATGGAGAGGTCTTTTTAAAAGATACACTAGAAACAGCCTAATGACATTAAAATTGCTGTCATAATATTTTCACAATGTTCACAATCTGAACCACAATATATGTCTGATTTAAACGCAACAATACACACTTACACACAATGGCCATAAAGGTTATTTGAAAAATGTATTCACTCATTGTTATCCTATCATTAATATTTTGTACAATAATTTGTTTTTGAAACACAAAAAAGTCTCAGATTTGTTCGGGAAAACAGGTTTAATACCACAGGAGTAACAGACAAACATTACACAGCCTCTCTAAGGTTTGGTATCTGATATGCAGCAAATTACATTGAGGTTGGAGATGGGGGTGAAGATTTAGTAATGTGTTGTAGGCTGGTTGTGTGAAGGTTATTGCAACCTGCTCAGTTGGTTTCATTACAGCAGAGATTCAGATCAAACTATGATTAGAGCATATGTGTGCAGGTTACCTTAGGCCTCTCAGTATCTTAGCCAACAGGACTAGTGGAATTCACCTTCCATGCTGGTGTGTGATTAACATGGTGAGTTTTTTTTTGGCTTCTTTGACTGTTGTTCTGATGGCCTGTTCTCTGCTGGAATCTTTGATATTTTTTTTTTTTTAAATCATGCATGCTCCATTTAAATTAGGTTCCCTTTTTGTGTGTTTGTCCTGATTTTAGTACTTGGGGTATGTGGAACTTCTACAGAAGAAAATTACTATATTAATATAATATAAAAACATATGGTCAAAAGACATATTTCATTATAATTGCCCTATCTTTTGGCCACCTACAGCTTCATTTCATTTCAGTCGTTATTATCTATTATGATATTCTTGCAAGTGTACGCCATTGGTGTATACGCCATGAAAATGGAATTTGGAAAGTGAGTCTACCACATTGTGAAGTATGTTGATCTTCCTCGATGTTGTAGAGAGGCTGGCCAAACGTGATCTCTATTATTACTATCATTGCACATCTCAGAAAGAACTGATATGGTGTTCAGCTAGTGTTCCTGCAAGAATGATTGGTCCGTTGAAACAAGTGGGCTTCATTGCTGGCAACCTTTGGCACACTCACTCGGCCCACCTTCATTCAGAGCCAGCAACATGTGCTCCTCGAGCCATTTGTTTTCGTAAGAGTAATGTGCAGCGATTTAATATCCCCTGTCCGTGTCATCTGTCCATTTAGCGCCATTAGGCAGCCAGCACTCTGTGCTGTTTATAGATTAATGGTGAGGCGCTCGCCGCGCTAGTAGAAGTGAGTGCTGCTTCTCCATCTCCTCTCTGCTTCTTTTCACACCTAAAGAGTCAGTAATGCACAAATCCCACGGTCCTGACCGCACGGGGGAAAAGCCAATACAAGCACGCCCACAGCGCTATATGCGCCGTGCCGCGATGACAGCGTTGCGGTAATGTTATATTAAAAACCTGACACGGGGATTCAAACCCGGCGCTTTTTGTTGATACGCCGAGGTATTTATTCTCCCTCAGCCGCGGGTTTCTATTAAAATATGGACGTCGCTTCGATTCATCACGCGCAGGTGAGGAGAAGAACAGAATACATTAAGGAGTAATCGGCAGATTCATACAGTTAGTCAATACAATGCGTGACAGACCGCAGAGTCAGTGCAAGGTTAGAATAGTTTGCCTTTTTCGTGACGTGTTTTATAAATTACACCACTGAGAGTGTTTGCATGCGTAACATCTACTATAAATCGATGCAATATAGAAAAGTTAGGCCGCCCTAAAAATGACAAAAGGCTCAAAGTGGTTTTGAAATTCAAGCCCAAAGTTGTTATTCTCGTATAAATGGCTCTCATGATGTGCAGAAGCACTGTGACTAATTTGTTCCATGGGACTGTCTTGACTGCGTAGGTTTGCCAAGGAAAAGCATCTTCACTCTTTGCTGATGTCACTAATTATTATTTTATTGTACTTTATGGAAAACACTTACAGAGCAAACGTTTTGTTCTTGAGCGTAGGCCAATAAATAATAGCATTACACCACAACTAGAGTTATAATTATGCAAGATGTAATTATTTCTACAAATGTCATGCTGTGTCTTTCAGTGTAAATGTCATATTTCTGGTCTGTAATGTCTTTTTTTGCACATAATTAAAGTATTCCAAAACCAGACTAGAGGCTGTAGGTTTCCTTGCATGTTGATTCTTTAGTGCTAACTTTGTCCATATTTGGATATGGTTTGGATTTTAAGCAGACACTGATGCCTGGACCCTTCCTGTGGACTTGATGGAATGGCATTCAGAGTTGATCTAATGGGTGTGAGTGGAGCAGGGGGCAATGCTAGGCAGCTGCTGCCCCTGGTCAGTCCTCTTCCAGCTGCTCCACAATGGAGTCATCCTTCACTACCAAGCTGCATTGCAGACCTAGAAAAGCATGCCCATGCAATTACCAGACCACTGAAGTGTCATAGGCTTTAAACTGGGGTTACAGTTCAGCATTGGTGAAGGGCAATTTGATACTTGAAACAGCACAGGGATTATGCTCATGGAACAGAGGATGATGCCCACCAACTGTGAACGTTTTTATAGGATGTGAGCGAATGCATTGTGATTCCACACAATTTGACTGAACTAATTAAGCTTATGATTCAGCATTTAATAATTTGCATTCCCGGATTACCTCAAAAATACCCAGTTCAAAATCGGCAACATTGACCTAATCATTCCACTTGAAGGTAATGCTTGTTAAAGAAGACAGTGCAATGTAAGTTACATTTATTCCTGCAAAAAACAAACACATACTCACACAATGAAATGCTTTGTGCTGGATTTCTGGCCATAAGACCAGTAAGGGAACTATTCCTATGCCATAAACTAGTATTACGCCCTTTGACCTTCGAGTTCACTGCAGTATGGGAAAGCCTGGACTTACAATTCTCTGAAACTGTTAGACACTGACGTGGCCTGACTGGATTACCCATAATGCTCTCCCGTCTATGTGTCTCTCAGTTTTCTGCTTCCTCTCTGAAAGGAGTCGATTCTGCAGCAGGTGTGAAGATGTCTGACAGGCACGTGGGCCCATAAAGGGCAATGTACCTAATGCAATGTAACTAAATGCTGTCCAGCTCAGCCTCATTAACGAAAAGAAGCATCTTAGATCACCTCAACAGCTCCTCCTGTCATGCTTTCTCTGCTACAGCTGCCGCTGTTTCTCTGCGCAGTGGCCGGGCGATGGCTCTGTGACAGCTCTTTGGTCAGGAGGGCCTGGGAGAAATGACACGTGATTGATGGGTTGATCTGAGAGGTAGGGGAACCCGTGCAGAACCGGAGGAACGGTAGCAGCGCGGATCGATGTTTGATCTGCACCAGCTCTCCCCTGCGCTGTTAATGTAAACCTGCCTCCGTCGGCCCAGGTCCCCCGTGGGGCCCGAGGCTGTAATTCCGCTTTGATTAAAAACAGTGGGGTGTGTACTTGATTTCATAGCAGGGTGTGTTTTGTTGACACCTGAGCAAACTGTTTCCCTTCTCCAACCTATGAGGCTGAGCACTTTTAAGAGCTGTAGTGCCAAGGTGGTTCTTTCTCAGTTCTGTCGTTCTCTGGCCATTGGAAAGGTGAATCTGGAGGGAATCTGACACTCTCATTTTCTGAAAGGTGAAATCTGCTAGTTCTGGGCAACCCCTTTGTAATAATTCCTAATTGTTCATTGTGCCACTATGCATTTCTCAGTTTGGTCAGTTGGGTCTTTTCTGTTTAAACTCGTTTTTTTTCTTGGAATTATATGTGTGTCTTCCAGTTCCTGTGGTATATTTGTAGTCTCACTGCAGCCATCAGAGTGCTTCTTTATTTCTTCAATGTTGTTCTGCAAATGCTTGATCACAGGTGTTTTTCCAAGCTAAGACAACTCCATGCTGACCAGGACCTCATGCTTTCCTTGCCACTCTAAAGCTTCTAGTGCTTAATCACACATTACTGATGCTGATTAAAGTTGTCTGAAGTAGCTGATTGTTCCCCCAGGTGGCCAGGCCTTCCAGGAGCAAATTAGAAATGTGTGGCTCTTTTGCTCTGTCTGATACAGAGCCTAAGCTGTTACATGTTCTTTTTGCACAGTACTGCCCTCTGGTGGCAGGGCTGGATGAGTCTTTGTCTGAAAAGGGTCAGTCATGTACCCCATGCACCATGGGAAATTCATAAGGAAATTGAGTCTAAGGCCCAGATGCAATCTCACTGCATTGGCAAGGATATTTTTTCAATCTTGCACATCTTAATGAGTTTTCCGATCAATGAATTTAACAAGAAATGCCATGTTCAGAATGGGGGAAAAAATGAAGCACTTCAATTCATTATACACCCTTAAGGACAGAGCATATTGCAGTTAGATTGGGTCTGTTTTACGTTACAAGATTACTTGTCACTAATGATTATGTGGTTCCTGCAAATATAGTTTCTCGGAAGGGCTCCCCAATCCAATCGGGGCCATTACATCTGTATCATGCAGTCAAAGGTGAAAGAAAACATAGAATCAGTGAGATACAATCTGTCAGAAGAAATGCTATCACAGCTTTTGCAACATCTCCTCAAAGACATGCAGTATACTCACAATTAGCAACCAGGGTTAGGACAGAGCACCCTCTGTTGGTTGAAGGGGAGAAGTTTAAATACTAAGTGATAGCACTGTCTTTGCCAGATGGCCTACATTCACGGTTATGTTCACCTGTCTGTCTCAGAGTTTGTGGAGCCTGCGTGCCTCCACTCAGAAATAGTTCTTTACCTCTTGAGTCTTACTGTGCTGTTGCTAAAAGCAAGCTGCAATGGTTTCGGCTTATAGAATGTGACCTTTTTGTAGGAATTGCTGACACAAAGAAGAAAGAGGATTTGCTGTATACAATGCATAGGGGAAGCTCAGTGACCATAGCAACAGTATTTACTTTCAAACAACTCAGCATTGAAGATGGGCTATTTCTTCCCTGCGAGCAATTTGTGAACTCCCAAGTCAGATCAGTGTAGGGTACTGGGGTATCTGTTAGGAGACAATGATGATGTAGTGCTTGTGAGACATACAGCCATACTTCTCTACAGCCATACTTCCAATACTGCATCATAGTTAACCTCATCCCAAATCAATCTGAGTGTAAGATTAAGTAATTGCTTGTGTAACCAAATCAGCACCCATAAATGCATCAGTAAGCACATACAGTAATCAGACGTTAAATTAATTTTTAATCTTGCAATATTATGCCGTGAAATCATCTTTGGTGAAGCCACCTCCATGAATAATTAGATCATATCGTAGTGGTAATCAATCAAAATCAACATGGATCCATTCTGGTGTGTGTGTGTGCGCGCACGGGTATGTGTGTGTGTGTGTGTGTATGTGTGTGTGTGACAGCATGTATTTTAGCTAAGAAGTATTAAAACTAAATGCTCAAATGCACGGTGACCGTTTTTATTTTCAGAAGAAACCCAGAAGGAGAAGCGGAGTTCTCACTCTTAGACTGCAGGCTGAGTGTACATGCACTGCCCCTCTGGGGGCTCTGCTCTCTAAATGGACCTGTGTTTATTCAAGCCTGAAGAGATTTAAACACAGATCCATGCTGCCTGTGCAGTTCTCGTATCAGAATTGCATGTGCAGTATGCTTCTGCACACTCTGCTGTTCTGAATATGAAATATTCATAGATAAGTAGTAATTGTTACTACTTAGCAGAGAGCTGTGAGAGTCAGCAAATTGCGTGACTGCATCACGTTACAGTACTGTAATTCACAGCACAGATCATTGCTGGAACCAGATCTGCACACATGTGTAATGTCATTCTGGCGGGTATCTACAGAATAATTTAGAGCTAAGATTGGGGTTGGCATTAGGGTTGGATTTACATGTGTGGTGCAGGCTAGGGTTGTGGTTGCATTTAAGGTTTTGGGTTTCACATCCACACACAAGAGCGTTTTGGACCAGACTGCCTTTTTTAACAGATTTATCATTACTTTACATTTCATTATATGCATTTAGCAGATGCTCTTATGCAGAGGGACTTCCAGCACAACAGAGCATAAGCGTATCCATTCAATTTAAACAAGTGTCAGACCAGGCTAAAAATACTCCCAGACCAGTGAGTGTGAGCATAACACAAATCAAGCCCCACCACAAGTTAACTTGAACAATCTGACAGAAACCAAGTATACTATGATACAACAGTCCCTAGAACACAGAGTCAAAATACATCACAATACTACACATAAAATAAACATCAAATACGAGAGGTAGCAGGTGATAGGGGGTGGGGATTGAAGTGGGACTGAGATCTGAAGAGTTGGGTCTTCAGTTTGCGTCGGAAGGTGACCAGTGATTCCGCCGTCCTAACCTCCATGGAGAGTTCATTCTACCACTGATGGACCAGTACAGACAGGGATTGTGTCTGTCAGTGTGAGCAGGCACTCTGATGGAATCATTTTTTAAATTGACTTTTTAGTGGGTGTATATGAAGTCAGACACTTGAAAGTGATTGCAAATCTGTCGGGGTTAGACTGTTTTATTACCCATTACCACAGGTAGCTAGATACATATTTGGTCAGGCAGATGGATAGATAGATATTTTGATAAATCTATAATTGGTAAATAAATATATAATATGGGCACAGTGTTAAGAAGGATGGCTGATTGATTGATGGACTTTGTAAAATTCCTAAGAGTCCAGTGTAGACTGTGCTGCAGTTCCCCAGATCTTCACATGGGGGCGACAAAATCACACACAAACACACCCACGCACATACTGTATTTTGCTTTAGGAAAGGTGCTGTGTTCCAGTAGAAAACAACATTTTAATGGATCATTGAGCTCTTGGATCTGTTTTCAGTGAAACTTTCAACAGACCTCATTGCAGCTGTTTTGTGAGAAGTAGCAGTGTGCCACTCCTCTCTGCTGCATTAGGTGGGAAATTCTTTCTTTCTGTAATGACTTCTCAGCTTGGGTTTTTGAAGAGATCTCTCAGCACTGACAGCTGACCCGTGCTCAAAAGAAGCCGCTCACGACTCAGAGCTCAGAACAACTTCAAAGAACTTAGACTACAGAGAGGAAATGTGTCTAACAGACATGGAAGTGAGTGCTGTGCTGGCTAATGGCGCTAATGCGTGCTCAGGTCTGCTTGCACTGTGGTTTCAGCTGCTGGCATTGTGACTTTACTGTTTGGTCAGCTTTATGTATAGTTTCTGGTGGTCACTAGATGGAAGTTGAGCAATTAGGAGATGCCTCTCCAGCCTCTCCACCTTCAGTTCTATGAAAATATTTTACTGACAAGTACTCTCTGATTGGATGGATCATTCCTGATTTGTAACAACGCTCCCCACGTCTGAGCAGCACAGACATTGGACCATGAGAGGATCTTCAGACAAGCTTACTGTTAACCAGGGTAACTACATGCCTTGTCTCACATTTCCAGGAGAGCAGACACTTAGCAAGCAATTTAATTTAGTGAAACAAAAATTCACCCACAATACCTTAGTAGATGCCTTGACCATACCTTAGTTTTACATGCATTCCTGACATAATTGAGACATAATGTCAAAGTATGCCTCTTCTTATCCTTTAATCAAAACAATTTGTGTGTTCTCATATTGATTTCAGAGTACTGAGAAGTATTGCTACCAAACTAGACAATGGGATATGATATAACCTGGGAAATGGTACATTTACGATAATATACAGCAATGCTGTGGTGTAGTGGTCATTGTTCAGGGGTTATTAAATAGAGCACACAGTCACAAAGGAAGGGCAACACAAGTCTTTTTCCCTGGAAAAAAAGGATAAAGAACAAGCCAGTATTGTTGTGGTTGTAGTTTTTTCAATTACTGCAGTTTACTCTGTTCCTGGCAGCCAGCCCTGAGATGGATGGGTTTGTGACAGTGGATCTGGCTCCGTGTTGGCATGGCCAACGTCATAAACAGCCCTCAGCAGTTTTTCGCCACCGCAGCATTCAGAATGCTAGTCTCGCCGATGTGCGCTGGTCTCGTCTTGGCTCTCTCGCCGTGTGAACAACAGAGACGGCAGCAGCAGCAGCAGATGGTGTTAGATTGCGGAGCCACGTCCGCCGGTGTCCATTGTTTCTCAGTTAACGGTCAGGTGCTTCACAACGCCAGTTTAAAGCTCACCCCTGGCCAATTTGCTGTCTCCAAAACATGTGGCCTGTGGTATAAAAACTCCACTACCCATTTCACTGTTGCTAAATGGTTAATGAGCTGTGCTTGTTACCCTCTGGTCACAAGCTGGATTCTCAGAGAATGTACTCAACTTAATGCCCTCGAGTAAGATACTTCACTTGACTTGCTTCAGTGAGTAGGCTGTAAATGGAAATGCAGTACAAAATTTAAGCTATTTAGATCTGTCTGCAAAATGTAATAAATATTGTCTTTGGGAATATTTGCTGTGAGGTGATCATTGGCTGATCTGGAAACAGGGAAACAGCAGAGTGTCTTCACAGGAATGCCATAATGTTTGTTGGTTCTTTCCCTAGGTGAGAAACGAGACAGTTGGGTAAAAGCATCATTTTTAACTGTCAATCAAAATGTTCCAACAAAAGGCTAGTGCTGGCCAGTGGTCATGTTCCCTCAGTCTGCCCAACAATTTATCATATTTCTCATTTAATACATTCATTTATATGGTTAAATTTATTTATTTACTGTATATTAATACAGCTGGATATAAACTCAACCAACTCAGGAAAAATAGTTTCTTAAGAATACTACATCTCTATGCCATCTATAAATTAATCGTAGAACCTCCTGGTCGTAGGTTCTCCTCTGTAACCACCACACCACACTGCGGCCCAGTTGTGGTGGCTTAGAGAAGCCCTTTTTCCCTCAGGAGTTCCTGTTCTAGTTGTGGAGCCACAGTCTTCCTCTCCTCGTTCTTCTGCTTAAAACCCGACAGCATTATAAAGGTTTAATTGCGTAAACTCATGCATGATCTATTGAAAGACTCGGAAAAGCTGTGATTACACTATTTATTTGAATTGGCTGCCAGTAAGCCAGTATTGCTCTAAGGTGGTTGTAATTTTCTCTATGCAGTGGCAGAAAAGGAGAGAGAATTAACCCCAGCAATCCCAATGATCGAGTCTACCCATAGAAGCTAATGACGATAAAATCAAATTGAAGCGGAATGAATTGTACTGTTTTAAAGGCCACTGGCTTATGGGGATTTTGATTACATTCCACCAGCAAATGGGGGGGCTTCATCTGAACAGCTCAAGGCCCTGCTCTGCTCTGACTTGCCATACATCAACTCCCTAAAATCCAATACTAGGCCTATAGATTGTTCTTATTTTTCCCATTGTATGCCAAAGACTACACAGTCAACACAGTTAGGGTGAACAAATAATCCTTAATCTTACGCTAAACGTGCAAAATCAAATTGTGACCCCTTGAGCTTTTCCAAACTCTCATTGTCCGTTAATCGACTTCAGGGGGGAAAAAATAACCGGTGAATAAAGAACATTTTTTCCAGGAATAAATTAACAAGAAGAAAAGAACACAGTTGATTTTATTAGTTGATGTTGCATATACTCCATGGTTTTCAGATTACCTTCAATCCTTTCTGCTCGCTTCTGTGCTGAAACAAGGCATAAAACGATGAAAACGAGTGCTGTACCTAACAGAAATCTGTATTTTTCCTTCCTAATGACTGATTTAACTAAACAGGCTTTCCCACTGCACACTTGTGTCCTAATAAAGAAAGCGCGCTTATCCCAAGTTAGTTGCAAATTTAATGCCCTCGTGTGTCTTTGCCATAGTGTTAATTTTTTTTTTTTTTGTAGACTTCTCCTTTGGTTGGTAATATCGGCTTCAGTGTGTGTGAAAGTTCACAGAAGGTCACTCTGAACTCCGATTATAGTAGCATCAAATGTTTAATCCCTCTATCATCTCAGGCCTCTGGGCATCACTCTCCATCAAGTGATCCCAAATCCCTAATCTCCTCAGTGGATTCTGGCTGAAGCAGCTGAGACTTGTTCTCTAGATAAATCCCAGTAGTACTGTTCTCGGTTTAGTAAACTGTTGGGTTTCTTTTAGAAATGGTTTTGTGTTGAGGTTGGTTGCCTCTGATAGGTGTATTAGTTTTAAATGCCTTCTTTATTATGCTCAGGGTTAAAATCAAATCCCCTTTGCCTATAAGAGAAAGGATTGAAGAGTCCAAAAGGAGTGACATTCCATATGGCAAAAGAGACATTCGATATTCACTCGATGTTCAGACACATGTTTTGCAGTTTCACTCATCCTTTGAGCTCCCATTTTAACGTTTTGGTCTCCTTCACCTGTCTTATTTTTAGAGGTTGGATGGAGGATGGAGTGTGGAGTAGATGGGAGGCTATTTAACCAGGTAAAAGAATCAACCTACCGTAATGCTTTGGGTCTGATGTGAAACTGCTCCCTTTCCATTCCTATAGTTGCTGAACATGACCCTTTACCCGGTCACTGCAGTGAGCTGTCATAAATATCTGGGGAGAGGGTGTGAGAATGTTACAGTGTAGGACCAGGGAGATGATGCTAAAGCAATACAATACAGAACCAGGGAGAGGACACTAAAGCGATACAACACAGAACCAGGGAGATGAAGCTAAAGTGTTACAATGCAGAACCAGGGAGAGGACGCTAAAGCGATACAACACAGAACCAGGGAGATGATGCTAAAGAGTTAAAATGCAGAACCAGGGAGATAATGCTAAAGCGATACAATACAGAACCAGTTAGAGGACGCTAAAGAGTTACAATGCAGAACCAGGGAGATGAAGCTAAAGAGTTACAGTGCAGATCCACAGAGAGGAAGCTAAAGTGTTACAATGTACAGCAGTACCACAGAGAGGAAGCTGACATTTTATGAGGGAGAGAATGTATAAATATTATAATTAATAGAGATGAAACTAAAACATGACAAAGAGTAAGCTAAAGTGCTTAAATATAGAGCCTTGGAGAAAATGCAAACATATACATACTTGGGCAGAGGAACAAGCATTGCAATAAACATCCAGGCAGACAATGCGGAAACAGTACAGTTCCTTATCAGCTCTACTCTCCCACTGCAAGCTTTGTAAGACCTTACAAAGTGGGAAAACTGACCCCTGTTATTTCCTCATTGTTTCCCATATATTGAAAACTTAAGATGCAACAGTTCAGTAAAGAGGCCATACATCATATGCTGTTATCGGCTTATTTCTTGTTCGGGAAACACGGGGGTGGGGGGGTGGGGGGGTGTCCAGATAACAAACACCATTCCTCCTGCGCATCCACTATCTGTAGGAATATGGTCTCATGCAGGGAGAGCTTATGCCTTTAAATGGTGGCTGTAGAAAGCCCTTTGTTTAAATGTCGCCGTTGAGCACAGAGTGGAGATATGCAACGTGTAATCTCTGCTTCATTCAGATGGGGAGTTGAACCCATATCCTTCCGGTTACAAGCTGAAATCATTTAGCTCAGCCTCGCTCTATTGTGACACGTCAGGATGCCCGTGTTAGTTCAGTAAAGACACGTTTTTTTAGTTTGCATAATACGGCTGAAATGAGAATAAAGGAAAACGAGTCCAGAGCTGGATGATGTTGAAATGTAGCTGAATTCCTCTGTACTCTCTAGACTGGAGCTCAGCTCTTTGTTCTTTGGCTTGGCAGACAGTATGATGAGGCAGCTACTGTCAGTTCAAAATGCAGCAGTCAGAGGGCCTATCCATACATGCCACTTGCAGCACATCACTGCTGTTGTAGGGTCACTGCACTGGGTCCCTGTTAAATCCAGGGTGGCGTGACTCACAGATTGTCATTGAACTCACAGTAGAAACTGCACAGCCAAGACTCTCTTCCGGGGTTACTATAAACAGTAGCCCGGGCCTCATAAGGGAAACCATGCAGCACGGGCCTTTGTCTGAGTTTCTCTGGGTGGTTTTGAGTGTCTGTGACCCTCCTGTAAGCCACTTTGATCTTGGCTGTTAATTAGCAGACACTGGAATACATGGGTGATAATTGTGGCAAATTAGAGATAATTGGCTTCATCATCAATCAGAGGCCCTTGATAGTGACAGAACATTGCGCAAGACCAGAGTGAGGCTCACAAGGGGCATGGGGCCCTTTCTGCAGCTCTCAACAGAGGATACAGAGAGTGAGAGAGAGTGACTGCACTGTGTGTGTGTGTGTGTGTGTGTGTGCGCGCGCACATATGTGTAGGTCTGTCTGTGTGTGAATGCGTTTTTTCATGTGTTTCTTCAGGGGCCTGCCCATACACAGGTCCTTGTGTTAATGATGATTGCATACCGAGTTTGACACTTTCCTTCAGACTCTGTGCCATGAATGGATTTAAGTCACGGTTCAGTCAGCGTAAGGTGAACTGTGAGCTGTGTCTGCTGAGGACAGAAGCCATGCCACTGAAGCACCAGCTCTTAGTTTTCCTCTGACCGCTGAAGAGGAGCTCTCTTTAGCTTCTTCCACTGGCTCCTCTACCTGTTCAGTCATGTCTAGACAAAGTAACTCCCCACCCAGACTGTGGTCTATATTTAGAATGTGCCCAGCTGCTACAAATAAAAAGGCATCTGATACCCCTTCGATAGTGATGAACAAAAAAAAAAACAAAAACAAAAAACACCACAGAGGTCGTTTCCATGGTAAACCTCAACCTCAGCCGTCCTCATGACCTCTTCCAGGGGAATAAGTCGAGAACAAAGCAATAACTGGTCTATTTTTACACTTTCGAGGTTTTTGCAAACCATTACATGGACTAAAATAGCTGTGAGTGTTTACACTTCTTGGTCCAACATTTGGCTCATTGGCCCAGTGCTGTGTTGTGTCTGACTGAGTGACACACCAGTGCAGGTTAAGGAGCCTCAAAATTCTTTACCACCCATAACTCACATGTAAAGCCAGGCAGATATTGTGCAAACTCGTCAAAGAAAAGTTCAGAACAGTGCCATAAGGCATCCACTAGCAAATGTATGAAAGTCTCAAAGCCTTTTTCTCTGTGACATGATCTTTAGATTTAGGACCTAGGACCTAGAGATCTATTGTTGGGAGGGGGGCTGGTGAATATACAATCAGATGTCACTGTTAATGCTGGCAGACTGACAGCTGTCTGAATCTGTGAAATGTGTTGGGGTGTTCTGTGGAACAGGGGAAGACATGCCTGGGAGGGCTCTGGTGGGTGAGTTTAAATTGGGGGGTAGGGCGAGGAACGTATTCATGTGTTTCTTTTGAAGTCCAATCAGAGGATGCCAACAGCCTCAGTCTCTAGATATGATGGACAGGCCCGCTAGTGGTTACACATGGAACAACAAACAGCTGGAGGAGCAAGAAGAACTAAAATGCACATCGTAATCTCATCCTAGTCCATTTGTAGTGCATACATGCCAACTCCTATCATATTCTGTTAGATCGTCAGCAGAAGAAACATTGAAGTGTCTCTTATCTTGCTCTAACCTGCTTTTGCATTATCGGCCTCAGGGCTTACTTCTGAAAGAGGCCTTCCCCTGAAAGATAGCAACGGAATATAAATTGGGGTGTTTAAATAAACCTGTTAAGATCGGCTCTTGCGGGGTGTATCCTCCTACTTCAATGATTTAGTGACAGGCCACTCTATTGCAACAGGGCAGTTTGCTGCCAACACAGCACGCCATCTTAAAGCACTATTTGTGCATAATCAGATCCCCACAGTTTCATGAAGGCAGCATCAAGAGTCACCCGCGCTGATTAGAGAACACAAGGCAGGTTGCCAGACCTGGCAGAGAGATCTGGCCGAATCCTCCAAGCTTATTTGTTTGGTCTGTTGTACACTGGGGTCCTTGCCTCATAAAGATTGCAGCAGGAGCAGCCTCACAAGACTAACCACAGAAACCACCCCCAATCCCTGGTCTCTGTTTTAGAAGGTCTGTTCAGCCACGCTTCATTGAAGGACACACGCGTGGGTCTGGAGGTGAAACCAGCACGTACCTGCATAAGAGCAAAGGTGAATCGATCCTATCCTCCGAGACCGAGCCATCTCGCTATTCCATACCGCTCTAGTATGGGCATCGCACAAAGAGGCCAAGGGCACACTGCTCCTAACGACCTATTCAGTTCAATTACCCCAACCAGTCACTGACTTTGACATCTCAAACATTTCATATACAGTATTCATTTATTTCTTTTTACAAATGGTAAATCATTGCCAAAGGCTCGGGTGCGCACCTGTCCTGTTCTGGAAAAATACATTTCTGTGGGAAAATGCACAGGTGTTAAAATATGAAGCATGAAAGTGTGAGTAACCTTCTGCTATTACTCGTTCAGCATTGTATTCAAATTTAAGATATTTGGCAGCTTATAGAAGCAATACCTGGTAACAATGTTTACACTCTTAGGAAGACACCTACCTATGGGCTGTGATCCGAATGCTGACATTATATCCCCAACGGGCTTTATTTATCAGTACTTTGTTCCTGTGTCAACATGTGTTACCTGGTTTATACTGTAATATGGCAATGCCTTGTCCACATTATTTGCTCTACAACCTAGTGCATGTACTGTCACCTCACTGAATTGTGCGCGCTTGTAGGTGTCCATTAATTGACAATTTACAAAATATAGTGGGTTGGTTTAGTACTGGCTTTATTCCTGAACCTGTTCAGTGTCCTTGTTGTGGGTCTGAATCATAAATCGGGTCAGGCTGAGACATTGACCTTGCTGGTGTGGGAAATAATCAAGGCTGATAATATAATTAAATCTGCGCAATGTGCACTCATCAGTAGTTAATTACAAAATGAAATTGAACGTGTAACATAATTAATGCTGGTGTCTGGCTGGGTTGTCTAGCATCTTCTGACACAGTATGAAGAGGAAAAATATGTTACATTTAAGACACTGTCGTGGTGTTGGGAATTTTCTATGACAATATAAAAACAAGCCATACGACCTCAATAAAAGATATTCCTGATGTCTAAAGTAATAAAGAAAATGACTGAATCGCCTCAGGAGTTAATAATTTCCTTCCCTTTGTGAAAAGCAGTATTTCCAGAACTGTGTTCCTTGTATCCAAGTGAATGTCCAACACGTTTACCACGTCTGTTTATACTGCTATGTATTGTTTCTCTACAGTAAATTTGACGGTGTGGCAGAAATGTCACTGTATTCCATGTGACAGGAAACTGCCAAATAAGGTGTAATTGATCAAAACACAGCAGGTGAAGTGGATGTGTTGTATCAACCTGAATGCCTCTGCGTAATACAATACCTTGGCTTAATTTGGCCCATGTAGTTTAATGTCGTCCGTTGGCTCCTTTTTAGCATTTATTTATTCATGTAGGATTGTTCACAGCAGTATAATGTTTCAAAGGCAGGGCACCCCGATGTATTTCCTGTATTCAATTTCCACTTCCATGCTGCAACATATGTTACTGGATCTGTGCCCTGTTCATCTGAGAATACGCCTGAACATTACTGCACTGGTTGGAGGTTTGAAACAGTGTTTCATGAAGATCATTATGGCTTTGAAGTTCAGTGGTAGTAAAGATGAGTGCAGGCCTACCTTCAGTCTCATTAAAATACTGTATTTAGGCATGTTTCAAAGTTTTAATCATGTAAATAGGACAAATGAAATGGAGGGTTTTTTTTTTCAAAATCAAAAATAATTTACATTTTCTGTTGTATTACCTGATCTTAAAAATCACACCATCATAGTCTTACAGCAAGGAAAGGTTGCTGTCTGTCCCCTGAAGGACCTGCCTGCGTGTTTACGTCATGACAAGTGCATTTCTCATCATGCTTGTGGCATTAAATGACATGCTTTTCAGATAAAGGACAATCCGTCTCTGGGAATGGACACATGCAAGGATGACGCAGTCCTGAGAGCCATTAGCAGGCCTCGAGACTTTACACTGGCAACGCTGTGAGAAAGGGAGGGTGGTGTTAGCGTCTTTTGGCGTGGATTACTCCGGATACGCATCAGGGTTAGTCAGTCATCTTTTGGATGGACCGTGCTGGTGTCAAGTGAAGCTCCTGGGGACGCGATGGTGGAAGTGCTCTCACTTTTCTCTGAGCTCCCGGTCCCTCTGCACATCCAGCACGGATCAACGTGATTATTGGCAGCCCCGTTGCCCTGGCAACCGTTGAAACCTCAACAACGCCACACGGTGCTCCGGGGCCGGGGGGGGGTGGGGGGCGCAGTCCCAGATGTGGCTCTGACGTGCCCTTTCAGGGACACTCTGGGGGCGCCTGGGGGTGGGGGCATCGTGTTCCTCCTCAAACGAAGGGGTGTCTTTCTGTGGAAGAAAGAAGAGGGGGTGGCTGGTTTACTGGAGGTTGGATATTTAGCACTTTGCCACCTCTGGCCTTTCTTGGCTACGACAGGACACGCTCCCTCCCTCCCTCCCTCCCTCTCTCTTCTTTCCTCTCTCTCTCACCGCCCCCCCCCTCCCTGCACACACCTCTCTCTCTGTCTCTCTGTCCTCCGCATCGAACTGAGATGTTGCCTTTCTTAACATAAAGGGCAGCAGCCCAAAGTGCTCTCCTCCCGACCGTGGGCAAGACCATGACCTGACTCGCCATGAACTTCGAGGGGCTCGAGATGATCGCTGTGCTGGTGGTGGTTGCGGTTGTGGTCAAGGTTCTGGAACAGTTTGGCTTCCTGGAAGGGATCGCCGACGGTAAGGAGAGGACACTCCAGAACTTTAGCGGTGCTAAACAGATTAGGGGTGGCTGACTGCATGCTGAAAACTCAAATGTGTGGGTGCGCTACATTCTGAAACTGCAAAAAAGTACAGCATACGTATGATGAGAGGGAAATGAAATGTCTCCCTTCATTAGCTGGTGCCAGGTGTGCCACAGAGAGGTAAAAGTAGCTTGGACAGTAAACTGAGTAGTGTATCATTGTTGCCTCTTCTAGAATGCTGTAAGCTGAGAGAGAGTCTGGCAGGTTTGGCAGCGCAGTGATTGCCATGTGATCCCATCCTGATGTACTGATTTCACCATTTTGTGTCATTTTTAAACAGCCTAAACTTTTCTACTTCTTTGCATTTGTTTATTACTGTGGTTTGCATCATATGCTCCGTTCTGAGATGAACACTAATTGTGAAGTAGAAATAAATGTTTATATCTCTGTACAGCAGATGGTGGTGATGATATGAGGAAGGAGAAGAGCAACTTATATTTCAGTGATGTTAAAGTTAGTGGAATTAAAAAATATAATTATACAAAGAAACTAATGATACTTAACTAAATACTAAACTACATTTGGTAAAGGCAACAATTAAATTCCCTAACAATATGTAACTGTTTGGCGAAACAATCAAATATGAGCATTAAAGAACATTAGAGAAAGAGTGTAGAATCAACAGGTTAGCAGTTCAACCTTTTAGCTGTATAGACTCTACTTTTTATTAATGAAAGCTAGTTTTATTTCCTGTTAATTTTCCATCTTTTTTCTTTTTGACATTAGGTAATTATTTGCAACCTTAGCTCCATTAGAGGAGTGCTATAGTTTTTTTTTTCATGGGGTCTGTTTTAATGCATACCTGAAGGGCTAGGAATGGGAAGTGTTGTCATCAGATATCACCTCCCTTACACCTTTAATGGAAGTGGAGAGACTGACATTGCCTGTTTAGTCCTGACCTTTGCAACCTGGCACTCATGTTCTTGTGCCACAGAGGACAAGGCTTGCTGTTGTATTTAAAGATGGAGGGGTGAGGGGGAGGGGGAGGAGGAGGAGGAGGGGAAGGGGGGAAACGAGTGGGTCAGGAGTGCTCTCGCAATCACGCCTCAACTGAGATTTCAGTCCCCGCTGGTTTTTTCGTTGGTTACAGGGAAACACACTTTTTTGTCTGACTTTTAGAGTGTTCTAAGGTTCTATTTCAACAAAAATGCTTTTGAACTTGGAAAAGTAAAAAGAAAAAAAAAAACAATCAAACAAAAACAGGGTCTACAGTCATCATCACTGTTGCTGCAGAATTTAATAATTGTCATAACCCATGCACAGCATGACTACTGTATCATAATTTGGCAATTAAATATAATTTACATATCTATGAGTAATTGTTCAACCTTGACGTACAATTCTGAAGGGAGAACATGTGTTACGTTAAACATTTTTCTTAAATTTTCTTGTGTTTTAAGCGTTATAACGGGTTCTCTCGGTTTGTGTGTGTGTGTGTGTGTGTCTGTATTGTTAAGAATATGTTCCTGTAAGCAATGAAGACCAAGGCTTTGTCTCAAATCTATTCTGATAATATACAGACCACACTGTATTCTACTGTATATCCACACACCATACTGTATTCTAGCACACCTTGCATTTGATTTGGAAGTTTTACCAGTCAAATACTCATCAAATATGATATATATTAACAAAATATCATATTTATGTGAAAGGGAATTTATTTTGCATGAAAATGAGATGTTGTCTGCCATTCAAGTGATGCTACCAGCAAAGCCAAATTAAATCAACACAGCAATGTGTCAGCCTCTGTAATAGTTCAGCATTCCGGGAAAATTTCTGAATATGTAAAGTTAGACCGAAGGGCACTATGAGGACAATGCAAGGGGTAACTTTATCCGTCTTCCTGTAAAATAATTCGTCAAGCGATACCGAGGCCGAGTTAAGACAGCCCTTCAAAAAAGAAACTCCAGGGTAAGCAGTTTGCTGTGAGGGCCAAGATGCAGTGATTACAGGAATTTAATGTCTGTAACGTCAATATGCTGTGTCTCAGATTCTCGAGACGCAGAGCACTGCTCCTCTTCAGTTACAACTGGCACAGCAGGCTGATAGGTGCGTGTGTTTGTCCTGCCCACTGTCTGCATCTGTCTGCTTTTGGATATGAGTCATACTCAATTAATAGGTAGCAGCGCATCTGCTAACTGCATGCTATCACTAGTGCATAAACATATCCTTATGAGACAGCGTGAATTTCCCATCTACAAGACAGTCAAGGGCAAGCAGTGGTCACTGTTAGCAGGAACAGCTCCTCTTTTCTTAGTTATTTATCTTCACACTCATCAGGATCAAGCTTGCACCAGCTTTTGTTGCATTGCTAACCCCGAAAGCTAGGTTATTAGCACTGCTAGTTAAAGAAACTATGTCAACAATGACAACATTGCCACTGATTGCAATATGTACAGTTCTGTACTTCTTCATATGTGTGTTGTCTTTGCAATGCTACAAAAAGCAAACTAACATGTTTCTATCTTTTTACTGTAGCATGGTTACTTACAAGCATCATGCAAACATTACAGGAATTCAGATTTGTGTCTCTGGGATCATTATCCCTAACCCCATTTCCTGTTGACCCCAGTCCTTTTCAAGTGTATATTCATAAACAGGCTAATCAAGGAATAACCCCTTTGATTGGTAGGGCACTGCTGTACAACTAATGGTTGAAAATGATTAGAAACAGCAGCAATGTACATGGATATATTACATGTTCTCTACAGTTTGCCTGTCAATATGAGTTCAGTAAAAGCTCACGAGAGTTATGAAAGCGCTGTGCTTGTACCCCACCCCCTCTGTGCAGTGCAGGTAATATGCAGGCACATGCAGGGAGCGCTCACTCTGTCTCTGTGGAGAAACTGTAGTACTCCTCTTTCTCCCGTATGGCCACCCTCTCCCTCCCAGTGAGGGAGGGAGAGGGTGCTAGGTCCGAGAGGTCTCACCGGCGCGTCTCACATTGGCCCACGTGATCCTCCACACAAATAACACTCCTCGCCGAAGTACCCAAACGTGCCAATAACACCGTTGGACAAAGCCATTTACAGCCATTGAGTGAGACATGCTCTTCCTATTGAGAAAAGGGCTCTTATGTCTAGGCACAGATGCACTATTATTTCATACTTTGATCTAAATATAATGTATGTGCTGCTATTTTTGTCACACTTTTAGCACACAGCACACATTATGTTGAGAGGTCACTTTTAGGGATTTCAGGATAGTTCATCGTGTGCATGTGCATACTTTGTAATGGGAAAGGGATTGACTGAAAAATGTCATTTTGAAGGGTGTATTCAACCTTAGTTAATGGAGAGAATGTCCTTTGGGTTTAGTGGTGTTTTAGGCATAGAGTGGAGGTCTTGCTGTGTTTCCTACCAATATTGCCACTCTGCCGCTGAGCATGAAATACAATGCAAAATTCACATATTGCACCTACCATTTGCTCTTTGTTACAGTTTTTCCCGACTATTTGGATGCATAGTTCAAAACTGTAGAACAGTGCCAGGGACACAAACAACAAAACTGTACAGCAACTGCATGCTGAAAATGTTATTGTTATCTCAAACTAGACATACCATCAGCAAAATACCATTTTATATATATATATCACTATATTATCGTAAAAAGCTCTTCACTAAAGATGACAAAAAGAAAAACAGCCCTCTTTTTCAAAACCGTACATCCGATCATAAACTGAGACCTGCAACAATTTAATCATGATAGAAAAACTGAAAACAAAATTAAATATTTAAGGCTGCCTTCTGTGCCTAGATATTTACTGTCCTGTGTCTTGCCTTTCATTTGTATTAGGCCATAGATTTTTGTCCATACTGTAATATTCTCTCTGACCTGACACCTTGGCTAAAAAGCTTTGTTTGGTGAATCCAACCTTGGCATGCCTGCGGTGATGTCTTGGTTCTCCTACTCTCTCTGCTTCCATTTTCTTTGACACAGGTGACCAACATGGTGTGTCCCTTTGTGTGTGACTTCAGACTGATTACGAAATCAAAAGGTTCGTCCCTCTGCATTTTCACACACTGTGGATGAGCCAACACTGCTGCAACCGATTTCTTTCTGTGGGAAAAAGCATGAGAGTATTGTAAAAAAAAAAAGACTCAGGTGAAAATTTTTCTCCCGGACTACATTTGTTTTCTTTTTTTTGCAACGTGTGTTTTCAGTGTGATCGCTGTGTGAAGGGTGAAGAGAATTGAAATAATTACAAGTTCATTGAATGCAGTTGAGTTTGTGACCATTGGATCACTGAAGTCTCAGTCCTAGATCACAGTTGCTAACCATACATCTAGACAATTAAGAAAATGAATTCTGATGGAGCTGATAAATTACATCTCCACATTATGCACACTATAACAACTGTTTAATTGCTCTTCTCAAATTTCATTTTACAAATCAACAGTACCCGGTAAAGGTATGAGGAAGATTATGGAAATGAGTGTTGCTCTATCTCTGGATTTCAAGAAAAAAATCCCCATTTGAGTTGCTGAGAGCAGTTACGCTGGGTGTTGAAGTAAACAGTGCTGATTAGTTTGTCTAGTATGCATGCTTGAAAACCAGCTGCTGATTTTTAAACTGTGTTTTAAAACAATTAGCATTGCAGGGTGGGCTGTATTAACAATGTAACAAGAGACATCACAGGAATTCAATATTCCTTGACTTCATCTTCCACACTGGTGGTCTGATTGAACCCTTTTTACAGCTGAACCTATTCTTAACTAGGCGTACACATACAGTCCCTTTGAAACCGAAAAGGTAATGTGAAGTTATTGATGTATCTGTCCTTAACAATGGGCTTTGCTTAAACATTAATGAACAGCTAAATCCAGTCATGTGGAGATAGTGTGAGCACTGGTTTGCAGAGAATAACTGCTGTCTCCAAGAGCATCATTGATATTATACCCCTCACAGAAAGAGCTCAGAGCAGGAAACATGTCACAGGGGAATGGAATGACTGAGAATTGCCTCCATCCATTTAGAGTGTTTAAGAATTACAGCACAATCATATCGCTCACATCGACAATAGTGCCACAGTTTACAGACCTAGAAATATTGCTTTCCAATACTCCTAAGATTAATATTCAGCACAGGTTCTGTAATGAACACAAGTTGGTTTCATCAGTCATATGCAGGGGGATCGCAACATTATATAGTTTTTTGTGTTCAGCTTCAAAGAATTTCATAATTAATGTGAAGGATTTCATACTATTTCCTAATTCATATTATAAGGCCAACAGATCTGCAAGCAACTACAAGTAACCTACAAGCTCCCTGCAACCTTGATGTTCCAAATATTTACAAACAAGAGCAAAGTATGAGTAAGTGATTCTGATTGTATTTGGGGGTTTAGTCTAAACAGAACAGGACTTCAGCCACTCAGCTCACAAGCAGGGAGAGAGCAAGAGCAGGGTCCATACGGAGCAGAGTGGCTCTTACCATCTGGCCCAATCAGCACTGAGGTGGGGGTCCAGGTAACTGTGATGTCATGCTGACTGACATTTTGTAAATGGCGGATTGCTTACAGGTGATGGTGACTGCATGTAGGTAGAAGCTGCTTAGAGTACAGCAGGTCCTGACTATCCAGACAGACTTGTACACTTCCCTACCTAAAGCCATAGGTGGCCGTGGGTGATTATGAATAAATCAAGAAGTTAAAAGTGTGTCGGTCCACCTTTGGCCTGACTGATTGATACTGACTGATTCACTGTGTTACGGAAGACAGTCTACTAATTTCTGGTAGAAAGCTTAGTTCTACTCCTCCTTGAAAGCATAATCAAGTTCCACTATTGAAGGGGGCTGTCTTGGTTCCAATTTGGTTGGGGTCTCTGAGCTAGCCACTGCAATCTTATGATATTATTCTCATCATTTTCCTTCAGCCGGATGAGATGTCCCAGGACTTTTGATATGATTAAAAGTCCTGGGACTTTTGTATCTCTCCAAAAGCCTACACTAGGGATGAAGGACAGCCCCCAAACCTCCGATGGTCTGACCGTGGAACGAAGCAACCGCGCTTCTCCGAATCAATTTCCATCTCTAGTTCTAGTTCTCTAGTTCATATGCAAGCAATGGAAGTGGAAGAAGATGTCACAGATATCGAGCAAGGCAGCGCCGTCTCCCTGGGTGAAAGGCAGAAACGGCAGCTCTGAGAATAAGTGCTCTCATACAAGCACTGATCTGAGGTGACACCGGCTCCATAAATCATCACCATTGTGTGAGGTTATCGGCTGAGATCAGGCCCAGACATGATCACACGCTGGAAATAGAGGTGAAAGAGATTGCACAGTGAGTGAATCATTGCGCCCCGCATTGATTTAAATCAAAAGGTACTGGACGCTAACAGGCAGTGACGGAGAAAGACGAAAAGTATGTGGTGCCAGCGTACTTTGGGCTGTACCTGAATGAAGCACTCTTTACCCTAAATTTTGAGCAATAAATTTAAGATGCTGTTAGATGTGCTCATTATTTGCGCTCATTACAACTATAGGGAAACTCAGAAATGAAACAAACATAAAATATAATGATTGATACAAGTTTGTAAATCAAACAGGCAAAACTCATTACAATTTACATTTTTTTTTAACTGTCCAACCTTTTGCTGATCTGAAATTCAAATTTCCTGTAGAATTGTGCCACAGTATAACCTTTCTAAATTCAATCCAAATATAACTACAAGCCGTGTATATTACCAGACACATACCCCCCCTGCTCCCCTTTTTCTGGCGCCCCCCTCCCCCCACCCCCCACCCCAGCTCACCCCCTGACCCCTAACATTCCTACTCTCGGTTCACCCCCCCCCCCCCCTTTTCTTTCTTTAATTTATTTACTTATTTTGCCTATTAGTTACCACAATTACACATACACATAGACACATGTCTCTTACACTCTTGCAGAATATATCTGACAACCTCCTTCAGCATCCCTAAACCGTGACCACCCAATGTAAATCATAGCTTACTTTATTCAATCTTTAATAACTTGTCTCTTCATGTTCGTCAACTGTCTTGTCTAGTCCTGTCTTCCCAGTCCTTTGCTATTGTCCCGTCTTACTCGCCACTTTGTTTTTTCTTGTGTTTTCTTTATTTCACATTCTGTATGTTGTGCTATACACAATCCCCCCCTTTTATGGATATCCATATTATTATCCATATTATTACGAATGTATCGCCTTTATTTAAAAATAAAGTTGTCCTCCGAAGAGGGGGGGTGGTGGTGGGTCTTTAAAAAAAAAAAAAAAAAAAGAATGAGAGTGCCTCTATTCTTCTTGTTCTTGTTGAGCCCTTAAGGGAAGGCCAGGGAATAAGCTGAATAGATATCACACTTTCAGAACCTCAGCCTAAAATATCAAGGAAAAAAAAAAAAAAAAAGAATTGTGCCACAGTAATGGAATGTATTTCTGTATATTCAGACATGATGCTTAAACAGAATTTTTAGAGGGGAAGCCTGCTGCAGTTCAGCTAGTTTGATAAAGCATTGCTGTGTTTCCTTAAAGACATGGTTCTTCAGCAAGAGGAAAACAAAAAAAGGGGAAACCTAGGGAAAGCATTTGAGTGGACACACCAAGCATTTATAAAACAGCTTTGTGAGGGACTCCAGCTTGGTGTGTGGTTTATCCAATCAGACTTTCCCTGGCTGTGCAGTAAATTTCAAACACTTTTCTATACTGAGAAAACAATTTCTATACCCAAGCAATTGCTAGACACAGCGGCTGCCTGTGCCATAACCTTGCTTTTCTTTCTAAACATCTAATCTAGATCACAAACGTGAGCACTACTTCCCCATTCCTCCTGTATCGCTTCCCACTTCAAAGAGATTCAGATTAAGATCGAATCGGCCATAATCCCCAATAAGCCGCTTTAATTGAAAACGAATCAAAGGGCTGCTTAAATGAAGCAGAGGTGAAATCACAGAGCGCTGTTTCCGCCTCCTCCGCCACCCCCCCGTGCCACAGCCGGGACCGTGACCGCGAGGGAGCGGGGAGCCAGGCGGGCACGGCAAGGTGACGGCTGAGTGGGTGACACCCGGGTGGCCTCACTCTTCTGACGTGTTCATGCGGGCAATGTGTGACCACAGAGGGACAGGTGTGGGGTCCTCCAGGCACCTATCACTGGAGGTGTGATCATGTTGCGGCACAGCTGAACCAGGTCGGGGGGGGCGTTACACACAGGGTATGAAATTCATGGTCACACCTACTTCAAGGCTCAGTTTGTACTGTTACAACATCTCACAAATATGTTACTACTTCTAAATCATTGTATGCATTACTAATTCAGAAATGAGTAATAAACAGTAAGTGTATAGTAAATGATTGAAAGATTAGCCTTGGTAAGTGGTTTACCATTGTAGTGGAGAAGTGATTCAGCTGTATCTAGCTGTAAATATCAATGTTTAGAATTTGATGTTAATCCAGAACAATAACTGTGAACATACGGGGTGGATAGCACAAATCCCAGAACTGAGTGTTAGTCCCAACCAAACACGCCTATATGTGTGGTCGGTGTGCCAGCATGTTGGTATGTCAGTATACTATGGCATCTGAACATATCCCTCAACTGCACATTAAATTCATCCCAACTGCAGAGAAACATGCTAATGCTACTGAGTCCACTTAGTACAAAACACAGAGCAGTTAACTGAACCACCTATTTCTCAGACCAGCCAAGAGATAAGTATGTCAGACATTTGGAATTTGGCAGCTGGTGTTCATATTTTTCAACGAAATCCAATTTTTTGTGTCTTAAGTCTTTCAATATTTCAGTTAATGAATGTACAAAATATCTATAAATGTATACAATAAATGTATACAACAGTAATTTTTGCATTCATGATACAAATGCTTACCAACTGTTTTCTGACAGCCCAGATAAGTGCTTAAAATGAGGTGTGACAAAATTTACAGACCTGGCTGTCAGTAAATCTAAAGATAGCACTTCTCACAACAGAGGTGTAATCGGGCAGTATTTCAAAATGTCCCTGCAGCTGGAGAGGACATATATTGTGTGGTGGTGGATATCCTGCTTTAACCTATTGACAACATTATATATGGCCCGTTTCACAGAGACAGCCTTGATAAGGGCACTTCCTCCTTGACACACTGTGAGAATTGTGTCTTTAAAATGCATTAGAGAAGTTAAGAGGAACATTCTAGAATATACAGAAAGCTAAGGGAAAAGGACCGTAGTCCCATGCAAAGGGAATGGGGAAATCAGAACGTTTATAATGGATCAAAGCTTTTTCTATGGCACAAAAGTAAATTAGTAAATAATTGTTGTGCGTCAACGTCTAAGATGTTTTTATTATTTTTGAACATTGTGTGTGTATGTGTGTGTGTGTGTGTGTGTGTGTGTGTGTGTGTGTGTGTGTGTGTGTGTGTGTGTGTGTGTGTGTTTGTGTTTGTGTTGTGTGAGAGAGAGTGTGTCTGTAACCAGATGAGGATCCTAGCCTTGTGTATGAGATAAATGTCTGAGCAAATATGCAAGGATATTCACGACTACCAATTCTGAGGAGACGTGCTTTTTATTCAGAGATGGTGTATCCTTCCAGCTGCCCCAAAGCAAACTGCATAATCATTTTCAGAAAAAAACAAATTGCTAAAGCGGTCTGCTGTAGGATTCATTAGACAGTTATTTTGATATGATAATGAAAGCTGTTTGAAGCTTGCAGTACTTTGGTTTAAACCAATGGTGTGCTCTTGGTTTCACCCCCACAGTGCCATTGGGCTAAGAGAGAGATTTGTTTGTGCTAGTGTTTGTTTATACTCCTTAATGAGGTTCTGACTTCTGTCAGAGTGAGAGCTTGTTGTATTGACGGTGTCTCTCCATATAAATTTATGCAGTTAGGGGAGGGATAAAATTGCTTTGTATGCAGGTGCTTAGTCTCACCTGTCTGTATACTTAATATTCTAATCTTGTTTTGTTTTTAATGAAATCTTCCCTGCTACTCTTTAATAGAGTCACCTATTCCAATTTCTACAGAAATACCCTGATTACCTTTATATTGGCAGCTTTTTGGTAGTTTTTAGTAATATATTTTTTCACTCTGGCCATTTCCTTGACAGAATGAATATACACTATATGGACAAGAGTATTTGGCCACACCTGTTTTTCAGGGTTTGGGCTAGGCCCCTTATCTCCAGTGAAGGGCCATCTTAATGCTTCAGCATACCAAGACATTTTGGACAATGCTATGCTTCCAACCTTGTGGCAACAGTTTGGGGAAGGCCCTTTTCTATTCCAACATGACTGTGCCCCAGTGCACAAAGCAAGGACTATAAAGACATGGTCTGATGAGTTTGGTGTGGAAGAACTTGACTGGCCCGCACAGAGCCCTGACCTCAACCCCATCAAGCACCTTTGGGATGAACTGGAACGGAGATTGCGAGCCAGGCCTTCTTGTCCAACATCAGTGCCTGACCTCATAAATGCTCTACAGAATGAATGGGCACAAATTCCCACAGAAACATTCCAAAATCTTGTGGAAAGCCTTCCAAGAAGAGCCTGTTATAGCTGCAAAAGGGGGACCAACTTCATATTAAAGCATATGTATTTGAATACAATGTCATTACAATCCCTGTTGGTGTAATGGTCAGGCGTCCAAATACTTACATACACCATATAGTGTATGTGAGATAATGGCATAAATATTACTGAACAGATTTGGATGTGCCCCTAATGTGATACGATTGCTTAGATCCGCACTATTATAGTGTGCTCATCTTCAATCACTGCTTCAATCAATCACTCAGCTTCAGCTAAATATACCTCAACACCTGATCACCCCCTCCAGCCCTCTATGCATGCTGTGTGTCTCTTCCATTCCTTTAATGCCCTTATTGGCACAAAGCCTCATCAGGCCTGGCATACAGTACCATACAAGGGTCAAATTAAACACTCAACAAAGCTCTCAGCTAGAATAGGAAAACTGAAAAAGAAAACCTGTAGTTATAGTGTACATCTATAGTGTTTCCTCTCCAGTGTTATAAGTAGATGGGGTGTTGAACAGACTGTATTGTGTATGTAAAAGTTAATTCTTTTAGTACTCTAGGTTTTGTAAGCCTTGTCCCATGAGTGTTGGTAGAGACGGGTAGCTTATGGAGTGCAGTGTTAGAGCACATTCAGATCCCACTGGGTTCTGAGTTCAGTCTCAGACACATAACAGATATTCAGCCCTTCCTTACTCTTATTGCTGAAATATAGGAAGGCTGTCTTCCGTGCAGTAATTCTGGGAAGCATTACGGCTGGCAATGAGAGCTGTGCTGTTGCAGCTTGATCATCAAATCAGGAAACTATTGAACCTTCAACATCTTCAACATCTATCTTATTTGTTAGACAGTTGTACAGACACCTCATGTAGCTATAGTGCCGTGGCTACACTGCTAGTTTAGATACAGTACCAGTCAAAAGTTTGAACACACCTACTCGTATAAAGGTTTTTCTTTATTTAAAAAATTAAGCTAAATTGTTTTTAGAAAAAAAATCACACATAGGCATTCACTATTTATATTTGTCTAAGAAACCAAATGAAAGCATTTAAGCATAAGTCTTTTGAAAAAAAATGTCTTTGAATGCGTGCTTCCCATTATCTTAATCAGATGTGTCCAAACTTTTCACTGGTACTGTTTGGTCAGTTTTGCTGAAGTGTTCCTAGTTTACAGGTACTTTACTGCTTTAAAAGCGCTTCAGCAAGATATAAATGTCAGTACGTAACATTCAATGCCATCTATGTGAACGCACAAATATGTCATGATTAGCATGCACTTTACATGCGTGAAGTGTATTCAGAATAAATTACTGGACAGAATTGACAAGATTGCTGCTCTGTTCAAAAGCTTTTATCATGTCATTTCTAAATGCAGGGCTGGCAATTGATTTTTCTTTTCCAAGATGCATTCTGTGGGTGAGAGAAAATCGCCTGTCGTCTTTGATCTTGCAGGTAAATGAATGGAATTTTCCCAGATCGTGTTCATTTGCTTTGTAGAGAGTGCCTTTTGTGCAAAATTAAGAAGCACTGTATTGTACCTTGGAGTACATACTGAACATTATACTCCATTACAAAAGAGAGGTAACCTTTGGCTGATTTCACATCCTCACAGCCTCCATTTAGCCGGATGAATGAAAATGTAATCCAAACGGAAGAACATAACGGTCACTGCTGAAATGCCCTCTAGTGGTAATGCTCAATAGTGTCCTCAAGTTAGGGAACAACACTTTCTAGGGCTTCTTCCTCCAGGCTCAGCCAATAACACAAGGTGTTTAAACCCATTTAGGTTGAGGGTGGAAAAAAGTTCAGTTTTACCCCCCACTCCATTCCTCTGATCTCTTGTCTTGTAATGTTGCACGAGTTGGAAACTATTGCATAATTGGGCAATGATTCCATAATTTTCAGTATATTCGGAGAAAGGCATTGGAAGACTTACCTAACAAAAAATGATATTTGTAACTGAACCTGGACTTCATTGGCCAGAATAGTGTTACAGTATTGCACGTACGTTGTCATTTTGTCTGTATTTTTTCAGAACTGCTTGCTTATAAAAGAGGGTAACTGTAAGATAGCTTTGTCAGGTAGACACCTTTAATAACCTTCTGCTCAAAGCAAGTGGAACTAGTAAACATATTTGCAAAACTTATTACATATTGCAAATGTTTATAGGCCTGGATTTACAATCAATATAATGGTGTATACTAAACTAGCATTAGTTGACAGACAATCTGTAAATACCTTGTGTAAGTACTAAGAAAGTTGATGAGTAATGAGTAAAGGCAATTTTTTTTGTAACCGACGGGGGTTTTTTTCCATCTTTGTGAAGCAGACCTTTACCAGTTGTCCTTCAAGGTTAGTTCCCCTATTGAGATAGGCCTGAATTATTCAGCAACATTTTGCTGTGCTGTTCAGTTGTGATTCTGTATTACTGTTTCCTACAAGAAGGACTCTGCAAGTGGGAAGCAAGAGTTATGGCTGCAATTTTAATGTCAGACAGTGCTGCTTCACAGCTGTATATACTACGATTTATCGATTCGCCCTGAGCAGTAAGCTATTTTGCGAAATGCTGAATTCCTCTCCAGAGTCTTTAACCTCCTTTGGAGTGAAATATTTGGCCTGACCGTGTGCAGTGGACCACCGTAGGAGTGTGCTTTCATGATGTCCTACACTTTGATTAAGTTGTTCTCCTCCCTTCTGGTTACCCCTGTGTAGGGTTCTGCCAAACGTCAGCCTACACAAAAGACTAACCGGTTAAACATCTCTCTGAAGAATGACTTTCAGACACTGCACAGGGGCAAAGTTTAGTGTTGCGTTAGCGTGATCCTGAGATGAATGATGCTCACACATCCACTAGAGGGCGCTTGTATGCTAATATGTCATTCCTGGCAGACCTTTTAAAGTTCATGAAAAATGGTTTGGCGGCAGTAAAATAAATATGTAAGAACAGATGGGCAGATCAGTGCCGGTTTATTCATGAATCTTCTCAAACTTCGTTCTGTCATATGGAAAGTGTGCTCTATCAGACACTGTACTGTGAACTTCACTATATGTGTGCTGATAAAGAAGCCATTTAAGTAAGAGTGTTCCTGACCTTTTTGCTCCAACTGAAGATCCGTAACGGATGCCTAGATACAATCCATATTAGTTCATAACTTTGACTCACAGATAGATGAGCGTGTACCTTTTTCTCCCATTACCTACCAGTTTTTAAAGCACAGTGCGTGGCTTGCATTTTCAGGATTTCGCAACTCATGGCTTTTAAAGTACAGAATTTTTTTTGAAAATTACTTGTGTCTCAGCGTTGGTTTTGTGCTCTGCCTGAAGCAGTTGTTTAATGTAGCTTTATTAGTCCATTTATCTTGTTCCATGTGAGCCTGACAAACATTCAGAATTATTAATGGGATCTTCCAACAAATAAGTCTAACGGCAAAAATAATGTATTGTTAAATGCTTTTAATTGAATCTTTCTGTTGTCTACGTTATTTAGTAGCTTTCAGCTCATTATAAGCATTCATCAATTGTGCATTACCCCGACTTGTATTTTCCATTGCATTATTCTCTCTCTTTATGAGTGAGTACAGTGTTGCTGTTTATTCTGTCTGTAAAATCTCACTGATATTGGTACTTATTGTTATTTTACAACAGATGCAATAATTCATTGGTGTTGCATTGATCCAAAGAGCCTGCTTTTCGGGAGTCTTACACTTCTTTTGTGAAAACGCTTGAATGAGCATGTTTGAGACATTATTCATATTAGACAATTTTATTTAAACATAATGGCAGAAGTTGTCCAGAGTTTGTCTCTTTTGTTCATTGAGCAACATATTACACAGTATATTATATGAAATTAACACTATTTCAAGGATCTCTAAAGGGTAGTAGAGTTCAGGGTTTCCATTATAGTATGCCGCATTCTTGCTTGTCTGTTGGTGTATTCATTGACTAAGTAAAAATGTCTGACTACTTCAATATATAGCTGTACTGGATTTTTTTGGGGGGAAACGTGGAAGTATTAAGGTGTTTCCAGTGCATTCATTTAAGGGGCACTATTTTCTTACTGTCACTACCACATTTTACCTACCATGTACCCTTCATGTGATTGGTGCATGCAGAAGAAAGAGAGGGAGGGGACCAGCACAGTTGGGTATGGCTGAGGTATTGAATTGCTGATTGCTTCTTGCTCAGTGCAGCAGGCAGACATAAAAGCTTTTCCATGCATCTAAGTTGTGAATGAAGGCAATTCCCTGTCATGAGCCGCTCTGGGACTGGTCCGAAAGATAGTTTATTGCACCATGCTGTGCTGTCAGTCCTTCACAACAAGACTGCTGTCTCAGTCCTCCATATGCACCTCAGGATTAAAGAGTGTGGCATAAGCAGCTTGACTTATTACCAAATCTTTTATTGTATCTCTTTTTTGTTTTGCTCTTTCCTGTAAATTATTTTTTTTTTAAATAAATAGTTATTTATTTTTAAACCTTCTGTAAATCACTTTGTGTCACAGCCGTGTATGAAATGTGCTTAAAAATATTATTATTATTACAAACAGGTGACTTTAACTGAAACCCTTTTTGGAAATATCCATCTTTATAAGTAATTAATGTGTAGAAGTATAAGCTGTGTAAGTGGCTCTTGATAAGAACATCTGGAGAGCAAACAAATAATGATAAGTTAGCATGTGTAACACTGCAAGACAAGCGGAATATGCAGTGTGCCGTGACATGTCTTTTTTTCCCGTGGTGATTGATGATCTGAGGAGGTTCATTCGTCTTTGTACGTTTTCGCCATGTTATCTCAGTTTATGCACAGTGTGTGTTGGGCTGTAGGAAATGCATATGGTTCATGCACAAATGGTGAGCTTTACAGGCAATTGACCTTTGAGTGAAGAATGCCTTTCGTGATAAGCCCGGGCCTGCTTCAGTGGGTGGAACATTGATAAGGTGCTCCTGTCTCGTAATGGGGAACAGGTTACTTTAACACAGCCCTCTCCACAAACTGCTCGGATGGAAACCCAGCGTGGATTCAAAGCAGGGTCTTTGGGTCACCATATATGTAGATTCTCTGTTCCAATAATGAAATTCAAGATGCCTATCGAGGTAAAATTAATGAGTGGCTGGAAGACACAGGTATGGCAATGTTTTAATCATGCAACAGAAAGTGGTGATGCCAGATTTCTCAAACTATTTTAAGTGTTTTTTGAAATGGATTTGCTGAGCAGATACCACTTTCCAGTGCAACACACTGATAACTTACACATGATGCATATGATACTTATGATAACTTACAGTTTACATTTACACAGTTACTAAAGCAATTTGATTTTACCAAAGCAATTTTAAATTTTAAATGCCTTTATCATGGGTACAAAAAATGCCAGCTCCCACATCTGGGAATCAGACCTGCAACCTGCTGGTTACAGGCCCAGTTCATTAACTGATAGACCACATTGCTGCCAGTTAACAGTTTAAATAGCTCTGTTTAAATACCACACAGCAAGACCTATATTCTATAAATATTTCATTGGTGGAGTCACTACTGTTTTTGTTCAGAAAGTTGGAGATGACTTTACTTTTGACTTCCCATGAGCCTTTAAAATGTTTTTTTCATCTCAGCTCGCTGAATGCTGATTCTCAGAAGTTAAGCAGTGAAAGAAATCATAGCTTGTTGATTTCTTTTTAACCAACTGCTGGCTAAAGGGAGACTTTGTAAGCAGCTCTACAGAGTTTGACTGGATGCAGTGTATGCTTTATCTGCTGTGGTGAGGGTTCTCATTGGCACAAATGATAATAGTTGAGTAGGATAACAGCTTCAGCTGAGTAGAAGTAACATGGACTCAGATTGAGAGTGGTCTTCTCATCCTTTGCCCAAGCCAATTTGAAGCTGGTGAAAAATAACGTCAACTGTAATGAAATGGCTGTGTTTACCTCACTGATGGTGCGATTCGTGCCTCAGCTGATTTCTCGGCCACTGGAAAGCCGGCCTGCTGTTTGCAGTTGATGTTTATTTATCTCCTCTGTCTGGACAAATCCAAGTGATTTTACATTGATCGCGCTTGGTCGTGAAAGAAAAGTAAGCCTCTATTGTTTATCTATTATGCTTGCTATTGCCTGCTTATTTCTGACTGCCTGTAGTCTGTGAGTGGAGTGGGGCTGAGCAGTCAACAGCCAAGGAGCATGGAGGCCTGCACCCAGCGAGACAGTGCGCTGACGCCAGGCAGAACGATGTCCTCTGTCTGCCAGAGTCTTTTTATGGCCAAGAGGAGAGTCCATTTTCACTCAGAATTTTGTCGACTTGACACGATTTCAGGACAAAAGCCAAACGCACATAAATACGTGTATAAATAAATACCGGCTGGCTTTTCAACTTCACAACAGAGGAGCTGAAAAAGCCAAAGCTGGCTGCGCTGGTGTTTGTGAAGTGCGGAAGTGAGAGTGGTGTTTTGGCATGGAGCACCTGCTGCAGAGCAGTCCTCGGCCCTCCTCATACTGCACCATCTGTTGGTGTTCCTCATACTGCACTATCTGCAGGTGTTCCTCATAGCGCGTAGTGCATGGGTTTCTTTTGTAACTCCACATTATTGAAAGGGTGAGTTTGAAGTGAAGTGACCAGAGGAGAGTGGGAACTGTAGACTCAGCCTGGTGTGGAGTGGGCCTGAGGGGCAGTGTGTGCCTGCATGTATAGTTGATAATGAAATTTCCTACAGTACGAATGCATCATAAATAAAACAGCGTATGTTATTGGTCTCCTGTGACCCTGTGACCCCCCTCACCACACACACAGACACACGCACACATATAAAACACCTGGCCACCTCAGTGTTATTCAGAGCCATGCAGAATGTACGTCATGCCCTGATGGAACTGCAAATGTACGTGTTTGAAGCATGATGGGATACCTTCACACTTCTAAGGCCCTGTCTGCGTGAGGATGGAATGGCAGATGGAGGTCTACCTGGGGCAACACTAGCAATATGCGGTAAGACCCACCACCAGGAATGCAAACTCATGGATTGCAGTTGTATGGTGATGACAGCTAAACAATGTTTAAGAGAAAGGTTGTTGAGTGTGTGCTGACTGCAGAGTTTTCTGGCGGTCTCTTTGAGTTAATATGCAGATGTGTACCTAGCGGATGGTACTGCTGCCTTAGAGATATTCTTTGTACTCAAGTTTCATGAATGCATAGTGAGGCATTGATTGCCAAGTTCTGTTGTGCACCATTATGATGTGTCACAGTTTTTGCTTAATGCAAGAACACCAACACAAAGGTGTACGTGTGTGTGTGTGTGTGTGTTTGTGTGTGTGTGTGTTTGTTTGTTTGTGTGTGTGTGTGTGCGCGCGCATGTGTATAAGATATGTAATGCAGTGGTGGATGCTACTCTGCCATGGCTATTTATATGCCATTAAATCTCTGCCAGTTTTAAATTGAGTTAATTTACTCTTCAGCGATTGAAAGCGCATTATATGGTGCCAGTTATATGGTATGAACAGATCACGGTTAACTGCTGCTCTTCGTCTTTTTCCTTCTTTGAAATGAAATGGGCCGTGATATCAGACTTTTTATGGTCCTCTGCTAGATGGTTTTTCCATTGTATGTGTCAAAAAATAGAAATAGGCTAGAAACCATAGGCTGTTTTATTTCAGTCCAAACTGTAAACCAAACTATACCTATGCTCCCTGCCTTGAGAGAGGGTGTCCAGTGCCCAGTCTGAAGCAGATTAGTTTTTTTACATTTTTAATTGTATTCATGTTTAATTCGTTTTTAATGATTACCTGGAGCAGTTTGTGTGCTTTTGTTTGCTGTATATATTATTCAGAAAACAAGAAATAATACATTAGACAGAAAAGAATAGCAGGAAGAACAGACCTTTCAATGTGAACAGCAGCATGTACTCAGCCTTTTCCCCTTGATATTGTTTCTTTGTGGAAAGTAACTGTCCTATTTATATATCCATGTCCAGCCTATTCATATTAGTGGCATATGGCAATTGTGTAAATCCCTTAGGCTATTTACATTTACAGGGTTGGCAGAGTTAAATTTTGGGTAGTTGCCTATACAATTCATGTATTTCATGAAATAGGTACTTGTTTGAGGCATGCTTCATTAACTATTGTTGATCCAGGCTTTTGAAATCTCTTATAGGACCTCAGAATCTTTCAGGCTTGTTTCCGCAGCTGTCAGTCTTCAATTCAGCTGAGGCAGAGCCTGGCACATTTGATATGAGTTGAGTCAGTATAATAACATTGTGTCTAATGTTTTCTATTTTTCTTTGTGTATGTGTATGTATCATGCATCATTACTCTTTGTAACACTGTGTACTGTGCAAACACAAACGGATGATCCATTAGCAACGAGACCTTTTGTTTCATTTCGGTTTATTGAAAACCATGAGGGCGTTAGAGTTTTAACATCGTAAGTGCATCACCACTGCAGTCCAGACAGTATTTCATTCTCATTGACACTTTTAAAATGGAAGGGTAAAGTCAGAGAAAGACCATCTCCCATCTGCAAATGAAACAGTCCTGCTCACTGCGGTGTGGATGTGTGAAACTTGTACATTATTCACGCATGAAGGTATTACCATGATGATGGGAGATGTATAACATCACATGGACAGATGGGTTTTATATGTGGACATTTCACCTCCTTCCACTGGCTACTGCACACATCAATTTCAGCACTTTGCCATTGGCCTACCAGGCCACAAGGGTAACGGCTCCAACTTACTTTGCAGCCATCACCAGACCCAGCACTCTGTGTGTTCCTTCCCTTCATAGTCATTAGTCCTGATCACATCCTCTGTCTGTTCTGGCCCCAACGTGATGGAACGAGCTTCTCGCAGCAGTCAGGACAGCAGAATGTCAACAGACTGGAGACCTTCCTCTTAGCACTGCGCCTCGGCTCCCCTACCCAAGCATAACTCTCCTTATTTGTGTAGTTGTACGGTAGGACTTTATTTTTACTGTAAGATATGTCGTAGTCCTCCTAATGCTGCAGTGTGCAGTGCAGGAAGAGACTAGTTTTTACAACAGTGTTGGAAAGGGGACTTGAAGGGGGCATGTTCGAGCATGGTGCCCTGTAGATAATGTTACCGTTTTTCATGCCAGTCTCTGAGATACACTCTGTGCGAGATACGCTCACTCCGTGTGAGCCGCTCTGGATAAAAGCCTCAGCTAAATGGCACAAAACATAAACGGGAGCTTCCGGCAGGGGGCCCCTGCTACCCAACCTCCATTGAGCCATAAGCGCAGCAGAGACATTAGCCTGCGGCTAACGGTACTGCTCCCACTCCAGTCAGTGATATGGGAGGAATGAATGACAAAGCGGCGTGCGTGGTTTGTATTCAGATCGAGACTAAGGCATTACTCCACTGTGCCGGAACAATTTGTGCTGTATTTAATCTCACGGCTCTTTAATGACTGCGCTCATATTGACTGCAGTGAAGCTGTACGCTAAGAGCTCTGTTTTGGGTTGTTTTTTTCCTGCCGTCGCCACATAAGAACATTGATGACAAGTCTTCTCCTTTGGTATAAGCTCATAAAGTAAGTAAATATACAATGAAATACAATCGCCTGTACTTCGGTTCCACGAAACATTATGACATAAACGATTCCTGCTCTGCTCCCTTGCTCACATGCTGGTCTCACATCCTTTGTGCATGTGAGTTATGTGCACATATGTTCTGGGTAGGTTCTAAGGAATGAACTGAAGCTGGACCTCTGGTAGAGGTTAGTAGCACATAATGGGGCTAAGTGCTGCAGGAATCAGGCATAAAATTTGCCCTGTGGCTCAAGGTTAATGCGTTTGTGAGCTTCCTCACCTTATGTCACCGTAAAGCTTTCAAGCAGTCACTTGTTCGGCCATTCAGTGCTGGTTTACTGCTTCTGTTCCTTTAAGTCTTGAACTTCACAGCTAGGGTACAAATGAGTAATGGGAAATGAAAATGATGAGAACTTTGTTTCAGGGGCTTAGTTTGCACTACAGAAAGAAAACGATGTGCCAGACACAATGTGGAGAAACATGGTCGAAGCAGCACAGATGCTGTGCATTTGAGTCTGAGCCTTTTGTGTGTGTGTGTGTGTGTGTGTGTGTGTGTGTGTGTGTGTGTGTGTGTGTGTGTGTGTGTGTGTGTATCCGTGTGTGTGCGAGAGAGAGAGAGGGAGATGCATCTGTGTGCATTTGTTAGAGTGTGCTTGTTTGTTTGTGTGTGTGTGTGTGTGTGTGTGTGAGTATGTGTGTATGTGTGTTTGTGTGTTTTTGTGTGTAAGAGAGTGAGAGTGTGTGCCTCTGTGTGTAAGTTGTGTCTGTTTGGAATTGTAAGTGTGTGGCTGTTTGTGTATGTGTGTGTTTGTGTATGTGTGCGTGCGTGTGTGTGTGTGCATACACGCGGATGGTTTGGCTGGCTGTGTGGGTGTGTGTGGTACGGCTACACAAAAACCTCTCTTTGGTTCAGGTTCCTCTCGGCATCCCCTCCCTACCCACCCCCCCTTCTCTTAGTCAAAGTGTGAGCGCTCTCCTAACAGACAGAGAAAAGTCTCTCTCAGCTGCCGAGCTCAGACTCCCCACTCCAGGGCTGAGGCAGTGCTCCCTGCCTCTGGTACCTGCTACTCCAGGGAGTAGAGTCAGAGTAAAGAGCTGCCCCTATGTATGGGGGACCCCACCGCCGGGGGCTGGGATGTGTAGCGTGACCCTCTGATCCAGGACTCCAGCAGCACTTCATTTTTAGGGCTAATGTAAGGGAACGCTGACTACACCGGGCAGCCCAGTCACAGAGTCTCGGGCCGGAGAGGGGCGAGGGCCGGGGGGGGCGGTCACTCTGCGTCGGGGTTCCGCGTTCGTTTCCTCGTGGGAGCCGAGCCGCGCGGACGTGGAGCGGAACGGCGGGAACCAGAGCGCTGGGTCAGGCGGTGGGAATGGCGCCGGCCCCAGAGACATGCTGAACATCCTGTGGGAGGCGGAGGGGCTCCAGACGGTGGGCATCGTGCTGATCGTGTGTGCCTCGCTCAAGCTGCTCCACCTGATGGGGCTGATCACCATCTCGGAAGGTAAGGGAGCACAGGGCACCGCACTGGGCACTGTGTGAGAGCCCCGCCAGGGAGGGCTGTGACCTTGGCACTGGTCTGGGCACTAATGTGTTCGAACTGCTCATTTTCTTTTTACTGGACGGGGGTCAGTTTTAGGCTCGTTCTTGGGAGGTTGAGTCTCCCTTGCAAGACTCTTGAGGAAGTGATAGTATCTCTGAATTCTGTTGCCTGGATTCTGAATTGCCTCACCGGGTAGTGTATTACTTTATGTGATTATTTAACATTAGAGGTTTAACATGATGCTCTTTACAGGGCTATATGTTATTTTTACAGACGCTACTGAAAATGGCATTTCCTTTTTTGACATACTTGTAGCAATACGACACTGTAATTTTCTTCTCTATTTAAAAAAGCAACAGACCAATGTTGGCTGTTCACTTGTGGGAGTTTATCTCACAGAATTTTGATGCTGGTTGATAAAACTGCTGCAAGACATTGATCCATCCTTTAACTGATTATCTGTCTCATCCAGTAAGTTATGTAGACTCAACAAATTAAAATTTTATTGACGTTCACACTAAATGCTCTGAGAAGAATGATCCAATAAGAAACATAATTTGTAGCCCATTTCAGTACAACGGTGACACTCTAAAGTCTATTTTTAAGAAACTGAATCTTACATTCTTGGCAGAATGAAATGTATTCAGATGAAATGTAGTGCTAATGTTGGTTAGTCAGTCACTGCCATAATTTGCAGGCTCTTTCATTGAGTTTAAGTCACGGCTTGAAAATATGGCTTGTTTATGAAGTTATGATTAAAACATAAATATTCCAAGGCTCCTTTACTGGGTAAAATGAATGAAAATATGGAGATAAATTTGACTCCTTATCCTGATTATGTTTTTCCACCTAGCTCAGCAAGTCTTATATTTAGATTACAATGTTATTGCCTTCATTTTAAGCCAACATTGTTTTCCCCTTAGGGACAATAGACGGCAATAAAGTGATAGACATGACCTTTGCCCTCTGACTGCTTCCCTCAGAATTAATTTGCAATATCATTGTGGATGGTGGAGGGGGGGATTTTACTAAAATAGCTTTATCCCATCAGTTTGGATTAAAAAGATGAAGTGCAAACAGCCAATCAATACCGAGGAAGATATAAGCAAGTGCAAATGAGATCAACTAAAAAGCTGCCACGGGGGACAGTCCTATCAAACCACAGCAAGAAGCAATACAAAAATAAAGAAACTACTCAGAATTTAAGTCAGTTTAAGTAATACCAATGAGTGGTACTGTTTCACAATTTCTCCTTACTCCTATAATGTTTTAAAGACATGTACACTATTGATTTTGTGGCATTTTTCCTGTGCTTTTAAGTCAACAAAGTTTATTTTATGTGACAAAAAAAGAAAGGTAAACAGATAAAAAACCAGCTCTGGTCTGAAATCCCTAATAATTGCGCCCTTGTTTACAACATGGTGCAAGCTTTGTAACCATGTTGTTATACCCCATTCTCACCGGTGATAATTCAGCATTTGAGAGAGAACATCAACAAAAAAAAAAAAAGCAGAGCACTCGAAAATGGGCTTCTAGACATCATCTGCAACAATAATTTGTAAGCCGTTTGACATGTTGTGCCTTTTGACAAGTGTCTCACATCAGATTCACAATGCTTTCTTAAAATTCGCCCCAGCATTTTCACATCCGGTCAAAATGCAATGTATTTCACCATCTCATAGCGGGGGGATCCTATCCTATCCTAATTTCACACACAGACACAAGGCTCACAGGCTACAGCTGTGCGGTATCTAACCAAATGCACACGAAGCAGTAATTACTCATTCGTGACATATTGTTCCTGACAACTGACACCCTCGTTTGGCGTGCCTGTCCAAATGTTGAACCTGTTGAGAAAGTTGGAGGGGGAAAAAAAAATATAAAACCCCATGTATCGATCGTCCTTTTATGAAGAAGAGGTGAAGAAGAAGGCCATTGAAGATTATAGCCCTGGAAAACAACCTGTGCTCCCGTCACTCCTAGTGTTCCCCGGACAGCATTTCCACAGTGTCTTGTCAGGTCAGCTTTCTACTGCAGAAGTTGTGCAGTTGTTAGAAACAGTCAAAAGTCAGTTTGAATTTGCTTTAAGGTTTAACCCTTGGTGTTTTGTCCCTTGTGTGGTTTTACCAGATCGCGTGAGTGTGCCTCATCCCTGGGGTCTTGTTTGACTGGACAACCTAAAATCTGAACCCTTAAGTCCTCCGTCAGTGCATAGACAGACACCTTTATCCAGTAAATGTTACAGTATGAAGCTTACATTATCTTATCTATTGTTTCAGCTGGAAATTTACTGAAACATTTTAGAAACAATGCAACAGTTGCTTTTTTCCATGATTTGAACCTATAAGTTTCTGAAAATAAGGTCCTGGTTCAAGGTCCTGGTCCTGGTTCAAGTGAAGTAACTGCTGCTGACTCAGAGAAAGTATGTCCTTAGAAAAAGGTTTTAAGTTTAGGACAACGTGCTGTGTGCCTTGTTTTATGAAAGCTTAAGAAATTCTCAGGTGTGCATTTTTAAAAAATATTTTATTGTTTTGTTGAGCGCTGCATACAGAAAGGGACACTGACCCCACTTTGAGGCTCAGTCCTGAACAGAGTTATTGCACACAGAGAGAAAAGGGCAATTAGAACTGATATTCCTGTCTCCAGCAGCCGCTTAACCTTTGATGGGACTTCGAAAGGGACCTGATTGGGTTGCCATCTGCCATAAAGTGTCCTGGCAGCTAAATCGCTCTTCGGGAACGCAGGTAATAGCACAGAACAGGACATTATTTGATAGCAATCTCTGTCAAAAATCCATCAGCCTGCATAGAGGGGCCTGTCAGATTTATTCTAATGTGTCTGCGGGCCCGGTGTCGCAGAGACCGGGGCGCCGCAAGGACAATGGCAGTGCGTCGCACCCCAAGGCCCCCGCAGACACACAACGCTTTCATCACGGTGATTAAAATGCCACCCTACAACCTGAGAGGAGAACAGGAGACGCATACTTACTGTGACTGTTTGAACCGAAAGTAGCAGAACAGGGTGAGGTGTGCTCGACTGCTTCTGCCAAGTCAGTTTCATAGCAAAGTCAGCTATGGGGGTGAGAATATTCAGCAGTGGAGACTCATTGGAACACAGCACCAACAGCAATACTTAAGGGTTGCCTATGATATCTCAGAAATGTGTAGTGAGTATATGTTGAATAATTGTTTCCATATGGTTGGAAATGTAATAATAACTGAAGGTTTTATCAGGCTGTTTTTAATATAAAGTGAGTAATAGTATTTTCAATTTACTATTTATTGGCCTTGAGTTAAGTCCACTGATAAGCAAATCGAGGCATCATAAAATCAAATGGCATGGTCAATGTTTTATGCTCATACATTTGCAAGTTCATTTGTTGCTTTACAGTGACCACACAAACTATTTGCCTGCAAGCTCAGATCACTGTGCCAGTTGGAGTTGGTATGTTGTTAGAAGCAGAGAAGTCATTTTTAAAGGCACTCACACAACCCATCTGTTGTTAATCACTGTGTCATGATCACAGGGCTAATCGGGTCCTGTATCTGGGCAGCCAGGCCTACAGCAAATTCAGTGCTCTGGCATCTTTACAGGCAGTGCTCAGTATGGGTCCCTGTGCTTTGGTGGTGTGGGAGAGGCAGCAGAAAGATCACTGACAGAATAGATCACCTTACCTTTAAAAATATTTAAAGGCATTACATGGAAACTCAATTAAGAATATAATTGGAATATTAAAATTGTTCTTTCTTAGCAGAGACACTTTTTCAGGGCAGTTCACATCTCATCCACACAAACTTATGGATATTCAGTGAGTACCATGTGCAAGGGGCATAATATCGTCTGGATCTCTAACCTCTGTTCCACACTTCAGTCCGGATCATGACATTATTGTCATTGTCATATCATTGTCAACTTTTTCAACTCTAGCCGTTTCCTTCACCTGACAAATTAGCCTATATAGCATTCAGCATTTTTCACTGTAGAAATTGAAAGCATTTTAATTATAAAAGACAGTGTCATAATTGTTATATCATATTTCACTTGTTTTTTTTTTTGTGAAATGCCTTTGTGTATATTTTTATTGTACATATCTATTGTTTGTTTTATAAAATATGCTTAGTTCAATCTGTATGTGATCTAAAAGTCATGGGACAGCCCACCTGATTGCAGGAGAAAGGGTTTGACTACAGGTATGACTATGCGTGGTTTGAAGAGTGTAACATTGTAACGGTGCAGGGGCCAGCATAGAGTCCTGACCTCAACCTGAAAGAATCTTTGGGATGAATAGGGAGAATTTGGGCAAGGGCAAGACAACCCTCTTCAGTGGTTGAGCTTGCTAATGCTTTAAAGGAGAACTGGAGCATGATACCATCAGCCTTCTACCAGAAATTAGTAGACAGTATTCCAAAGCGTATTGAAGCAGTCACTACAGCTTAAGGTGGGCCATGTCTGTATTTGGAATGAGGATTTTCTGTTTATAACTACCCATGTCCCATGACTTTTGTCTGAATTGTGTTCACATACTATGTTTGTGCAATTTACCAGACATGTTTTTTATTTCTTTTCTGAAAAGGTAAGGTAAAACCTTAGAGACAGGCCTGCAGGTGCATTATGGGACCTATTGGCTGAATTGGAACTACAGAGACACAATTACAGCTAGACTAGCTGTGGTGCAGTCTCCACAGTAAAGTAGAACATTTTCCTTTATGGAAAAAAGCATCTTCAAATGCCCAACTGTGAGTTGTAATTTGAATTGGATCATTTTAAACCCGTGACTACAAAAAAGTAAACATATTTCCATCGAGTGTAACAGAATACACTTTGAACCAGAGCACCACTTCGGAAATGATCATTCCCGCAAATATTGTTCTCCTTAGAATAATGTTGGCATACACATCCCTTTAAGGGATGAACTCCAATTAAAAATCTGCAGATGGAAAGTTTTCGAACAAAATGGCCTCAGCCTCATTAGGTTTTTGCATAGTTTTGTATCTCTTTCAGTTCTTGTCGTTGAGTGGCTGTTGTTGAGTTTTGGTCTGCGCTTTCATTACAGTGACGGATGCGGGGATTAAAAACAAGCTGCCGCTGCCTTCCAGCTCTGTCGGCACAGCGGAGCTCTAAAATGAGACCCAACACAACCCAACTGCCATGGAAACACCACGATGATATTTCAAAGTTAAAGCGCTGCGCTCGGGCACTGCCTGAGAATGCGACAGCCTGTTCGGTTCATTTTCAGATTTACAGGAGAGATAGCGGGAGATGGATTCCCTCACCCTTTGTTTGACATCAAAGGAAACACTCCCCTCTGTTTGAGCCTCATTGCCTTGGCAAGTTAAGCTCTCTTTGGCCGTATGTATTTCTGTTTCATCTCCAGGAAAGGGAGAAGGCCACTGCAACCCTCACAGTTACTCTCATAAATTGAGACGGGATGAGTTTGGCTTTTGTTCTTCTTTTGAACAGCGGTCCGTGTTTCAAAGCAGTGGCAGTGTATCATTCCCTTTAGATACGCAAAGGTATTTTGGTCTCTATGTTAGGAATCTGTGCTTTTGCACGCCACCAGTAGCCTGTCCTGTATTAATTGTGCTAGTGCTTCAGTTCAAAATGAGGTGTCTGTGCAGTCTACCCACAATGCACTTTGCCCTGACTAATCCATTCCAGAAAGTGTTCATTTTGGCAAATGTGTTTCTCGATGAGATTGGCAGTCACAGAAGTAACGACAACAGAATGCAATGAAACAAACAAACATGTTTAAACATACATCACTGGATGCTAACAGGCAAGCAGGTTGTGTGCACCATGAATAAAGGTCTACATCCAAACGAGAGTGAACATAATCATGACTCAGGGACTATGAATAAATCACAAGTTTTCTCATTGCTGGCAGATACCCTCACATGCATTACAGAGCATTGCATCACCTAGCCACTCTATGCCACCCACTAGTGGCTGACTGGAGAACTACACACAAGGCAAAGACTGGTTCTTCATCTGATAATTATCGGAAACCTGTTTTTTTGATGGTTTTGCACAGTCAAGAGGCATATGACTATACAAAGATCTCCCAGTAGCAGCTGATTCTTGTTTTCCTGATTGTATCAAATGTGGTATTATTGGTGAAATAGCATTGTTTTAACTGCAAAAATAAGAGCTCCTGGTTAAAAGCCATCTATAATGTCTTGTTGCAATCAAAATTATTGAATGTATCCTGAGCTCTTTATCATCAAAATGACTTAACATGAAGTCCACAGAGCTGCAGCTACATTATTAAGACTCAATTAAAGGGAAAAGAATCAACAGATGATGGGTGATCCTGCGAAAGAACTGGCAAGCTTGTTAAACGCACAAAAAATTGGACAAGTTCTCATCTGTTCTCATCTCATCTGTTTGTACTTCTCCAGCCAACGCTTCTGGAGACTGCAGTCCTGTCAGGAGGGACTGGCTGAGATGGGGAGTTATAGATTTTTCACCATCATTCAAAGATTGGTTTGTAATTATGCTCTGAAACGGCTTCATATTTTTCAGCCTGCTCCGCAGACAGTATTTGCACTTCATTTTCGGGTGCATCTTGTGAGCTCCAGCCGAGACTACAGCACATTATATCTGTGTAACGAGTACAGCTGTGTCTCAGTTGCAGGGTGTGGCTTATGAGTTCAGTGGGTCAGATGAGGCCTAAAATGAGAGACTGCAGGCTAATAAAAGCTTTAAATGTACCCTGTATGGCCTAAAAAAAAAAAACACCAGCACCATCACCATTAAAATGCAATTGTCTACACACGTATTGTATGATGCCTTTGAGTTTTGATGCATTTGTTTAGCGAGAGGTCGGCAAGTCATAACCCTCCTTTAGTTGTTTATATTTGGAGTAAAGTGGCCCTCTAATGACTTGCGCGCTGCCTACTCTGCTTGACTGCATGTCTCATCAGCAGCCGAGGAGGGGTTCATTTCGGTGCTTTTCCGCCTGGTTAGCCCCGCTAATCACCAATGAACGCAGCACTCCCGTGCCGCATTAGGGACAAGGCTTTAAGGTTATTGTCTTGGTGCTGTAGCCAGGAATGGTGACGGTGTCGTCACGTAACCCAGATTCTACACCTGACAGCGGCACCACGCCCAAGGCTGAAGCCCGCTGCGGTGAACCCATTGTCGCCTTGGTTTTGCGGTGATGGGCAGGCTCGGGGGGGACACCATGTCAGGTCGGAGAGTGGGTCAACCATTCGCAGTTTTGCAGGTGTATTGACGTGGCAAATAACATGGGGGCAACTACTGAGTGCTGGTGTTTTCACACCTAAGAGATGCTGTGGAAGAAGGGGAACCATTACATTTACTGTACAGTACACAAAAGCCCAGGGAGGTTAGAGCACTTTCTAGGATGACAGAGGTCTACAGTAAGTCATAAAGGAACTCCAGAACTGGCTATGAGTATGGCGACAATAGGAAGTACTCCCAGTATGACAAGTCCCCTAAACCAAACTCCTGATTGCAAGTATGCATGAACCAGAAAAAGAGTTGTAGTCCCATGGGTATAGAGATTCTCTCCATAATGTCGGTATGGAAAAGCCCACAAAACAATACAGACCATGTTTTTGCCATTGACATGACTCTCTTTGGCTGTTACAAAGGGAGCAATGGTTAGCATTGAGGATGTACAGCCTCACATTGAATAGCACTGTACATGACCGAAACGGTCATGATTCATACTGAAAGTATGTTAATCATACGGCACCTTTCTTTTGTCGTTTGAACCATACCTACCTTCCTAGTCTTAATGTGTTTTGTGAGATACAGCAGTGAATTATCAGGATTAAACACATTTAAATGCTCTGCAACTTCAGCTAAAGTTCTCTTGGCAAGTGTGTTGTGATGAATCCTGTATTATGCTGTCCATAACTCATCAGAGTTTATCCAGTATCAGCATTCAACATGGCATGAAGAGACGAACAGCAAAATAAACTACAGTGGAAGTACTGATGACTAAACATGGCTGCATAACCATCAGTCACAAGTCTTTCAGTATGCAGAAGTTGATGCTGCATATCTTTAACTGAAGGCAAAAGTACTATGAGAATGCACTGGGTGTTTGCTGTGTTTATAACTTGTGATGTGTTATTTTTCAATTGTACTGTAAGTGACTGATCAAAGCCTCTGCACGCCCTCAACAGGACAACATCAATGGGTTTATTATACCTGTGCTTAAAGCTAAGTGCTAATAGGACTGTCTACTTAGCTTCAAATTAAAGTGCAAAGGAATACCCCTTAATGGAATGATATTTTATGTAATTCCTGATTTAATTACACAGGAAGATTAATTAACAACTAAAGGGCATGCATTAATTCACCTTAGCAGTGATGATCACTTTCTGTGGGCTGACCGCTGAGAGAAAGCAGCTTACAGCTGCTCCTGCCAGATGTCTTTTTCTACTTTTAGGATATTTTGGGCTTGTTGCTCTTAACATCACGCCCTCTACTGTTGAAAATGGAACCTAGATTTGGTCAGTCCTGAGGAGCAAGGTCCATGCCACACATGTGCCATTTGCTATGGCTTTTAACGCATTGAATCAATCTCCTGAACACCACTTACGTTTTTGCCAAACCAAAGCTGAGTTGTATCTGATGATGCGAGGCTTCCACAATGATCGTAACGAATAGAAAACTGCATTTTAGTTACATTAATCAGAGATCACATTTCCCAGGTCGTCAATAAAGTGGTGATTCCAAAAGTGACGTAATTCAATCTGAAGAGCGGCCTCCAATTTTTCGTGTCACATGTGCTAATTGTGCCAGCAGTTGTTGCGAGCAGAGCATGTGTGGCACCCCTGCCTCCCTGCTTGCCCCCCCGCCCCCTCCCCCCCTTGCATGATCGGGCAGTTCTCGTCACGCGCCCAGCTCTCCCCTCTCATTAAGCTCACATCCCGCTGTGTCTTCCAGGCTTCCTCTACGCTCTGAGCAGCAGCAAGCGTGGCATAAAAGCGCGAATCGCCAGGCTCTTCCCTTGCCGGGCTGCCAAAAAGAAGTCAGGCCGAACCCAAAGCAAGTTGCTCAGCTCTTTTTCTATCTCCCTCCTCCCTCTCTCCTGCCTTTCTGGGGGCGGCTCTGATGAGAGAGCCGGACCCGCTGTGCCTGCCAAGGGCTTCGGCTGGCAAATCAAAAACCGCCTCGGCGTGGTAGCGCTCGTCCGCCCAGCGGAGTCGGGGTGGCATCACAGAGCCTGCCGGCGACCGGCACTCTCTCCGCCACGTCTGATGTCCCTGTCAACCACGTCTGTCCACAGCCAGCTGGGGGAAGAACAGAAAATATCTGCCGCAGGGACGCGATCAGGAGTTGGGATCTGTCAGCTGCGCGTCCGACTGAGCTGAATCCTATCCTCCCATGTTATTTTCCATGTTCAGAAGCAAATCAATGTCCTCAACAGATGGCTCCCCAAAGGGTAGTTCTTTACCACCAATAGATGTGTTATAGAGGTTAATGAATACTCGGTCTAAATCAATTGCATGTTTATAACACTGCAGTGTTACCTGGGCTCTTTGTTATTGGTGCTCTTATGTCATGTGAGTTGCACAAAGAAACTTTAAATCTGTAAAATCAGGACATAATCCAGTAGTTAGGAATTGGTCGTCCTTGCTGCGGAGAAGCCTGTTAATCATGAAAACCAGACAGAAACAAACTCAGGACAACTGTTTACAGTAAGTTCTCTGCCTCCCTTACCTGTCACGCAGAAGCTGTCTCCGCACCATACCCACACCCAGAACTAGAATAGCACACGGAGAGAACACTGTTTCCAGGGCTGGAGATACTCATTGGTTTTTCAATGTTTTTTCTCACTTTTGCGCTCTTCCTTATTTGCTGTGTTTCATGTTTACACTAGGACCGCGTGACGTGACCTGCGGTGGCTGATTCTGTCAGAGTGCCAGTTTGACTGATGTGATGCTCTTATGTCCTTGACAGTGTATCCATGATGACAGCATTGACAATATGTCTTAGTCCAAGTAGACCGCTGTAATGTGTGCTATGATCGCTTGGGTTATGGAAGATTACTCCCAAGTGAAGCATCAAGGTTCAAGGGCCCTAATAAGACTCCTTGTATGTTCCAGGGCCATGTACATGTATTTCCGTTTGGATCTTCAAGTATCCAAAACCACCCAGTTCAAAGGGTCTATAATGATTGTGTTTGACATACAATATGTATTGGTGTGCCTCATTATGAGGAGTACTGCCTGTTTGAACGTTAGTCCACACTGCCGCCCAAAGTGTATGCTTCTTATTCCTGTTTTCTTGGTTCATGCTCTGAATTAAAGTGGCACCTCAGAGATTCCATTTCACTGAAACCACATTGGCGTGTATGGTGCGGGAGAGTGGAGGCTGGTTAACTTCAAGTAAGGGAAGTTAAAACTTACCTTTAAAGTGCTGCTTTTCAGGAACGTTTTGTGCTTCACGTGATTACCATGTGGGTGGATTTAAAGAAGGATCACCTATGTGCAGATTTCTGCGCTATTGAAAGACTGAGCAGTGGCACAGTGAAGCCTTTCAATATAGCTATCGACTGGCAAGCTGAACAGAGACAAAGGGGTGTCTGCTGGTACTCTGGGTACATCAGTGATTACCTCTGTGAGAGTGAAGAATGATCATTAGTGATGGGTCATTAAAGCATTTCAGGAGAATAAGATACGATTTGCAAGGTTATGGGCATCTAATGAAACTGTGCCAGGGGTGTGTCCTGATAATTACTTTGCGACCCTTTGAATTCCTATCAGTCATTAAAACTTAAGCTTAACGTTTTGACTCCCATTGGAACTTGCTTATTTAGTGTTTTTTTTAATGTCCTTGTCCTTTCATCAAGGATGTGGTATTATAAAAGTATTTCTGTACAGAAGGGTTTGCTCAGTTCTGCTGGGATGGGATTTGCTTATGCTGTAACTTTGAAAAATGTAGAAATTTTAATGGCCTACGAATTGAGTCATGCTGGAGTTCTTGTACCTGGGTATTTGTCATTAAGATTGTGTTCACCTCTCTGTTACTTTAGGATGTTTAGCTGGTTAGCTGTAGTCATGTAATACATCACTAGTAGTGCTGCACTTTCTTATTTGCAGCCTGTGTTTCAGACTTGATTCCTCTAAGACAATCAAGTCATCCTAGACAGAGGCAGCGAGCAAACTCCTTTTTCTGCAAATAACTATATAAAATATATAAATAAAAAAGAAGAGGAGCTGGTGGAAGGGGGAAGACATGCAGGCCTTAGAATAACCACCTGTGGGGTCCTCATGGAAAAAAAAAAAAAAAAAAAACACTGTCATGAGGTCACACAGCCGTAGCTCTTCCCCTGTGACTACTTATTATAGATGTTCCTGAGAAATACGTCTCTGCTCCATCACGGCACGGTGTAAGTGGCGTAATTAGGAGACGATCACTGGGCTATCTTAGCCGACATTGATGTTGCTCAGCGTGAGAGGCGTTTCCTACGCAATTTCATTTACCTCCTGTGCCGCCTCCAAATTGCCATATATCATTATAGCGTGACAAAAGGCTCCTCTCGCAAAGTGTGGAGATTCAGCTGTGGAAGGAAAAAAAAAGCACTCAGAGTTGCTCCTCTCATCTCCACTCAGTGGGGGAGAAGAGATTGATCTGCTCTCATGAATCCGCTCCTCCGGCAGCCCTCACCATGCTGGGGCTCATTGTTACTCCAGCAACAAGGACCTGCATTGCGCTGTTTCTGCATTCAAAGTACCATAAGCATATCACACTGCGACTGCATTGAATGTAAGAATAATGAATACAGTACCATAACTAGCTTAGGTACCACTCAGTGACTTGATTCTGTAACAAAAGAATAGTGCATTAAGAGGAAGAAGTTTCCACCTGTGCCACATCTCCACAAAAGAGTGAGCTGAAAAGTGGTGTTGATTTTGTTCCAGAAGTAACCGGAGCAAAAAACGGCTACACTACAACTCCAGTCCTCTCTGCTCGAGCTCTCTGATCAACTGGCATCTGACTGCTGAAAGAAGGACACCGCACAGTCATAGTTAAAGAAATGTGTTTTTCTTGGTTGCAGACAGCGTCGACGATGAGCTAGAGCAGTCCATGGTCCGCCACCGCCCCGAGGCCTTGGAGCACCTGGAGGCAGAGACCAAGTTCACGAAAAAGGAGCTACAGATCCTCTACAGAGGCTTCAAAAATGTAAGTGTCCCCTCATGTGGGCAAAGCGCTCCTCTATTTCCTCCACAGGGTACTCAACCCCCCCCCCCCCCCCCCCCCCCCCAACCCAAATATGATTAACTGCAGTACTCTCTCTCTCTCTCTGAATGTTCTTTCCCCTTTTACAGTGGTAACTTCAGCAGTTATTCTCTGTGGGTAAATGTCCACCAGTTTAAAGCAGATCTACAGGCAACATCGATTTCTGTCATTGGATTATATTAGCTCTTTTCCTCAGCTGACTGAGGCTGGAATCATCTGCTCCCAAAGTGAATGTATACATTATTCTGTATGTGCATTATACATTAAAACTCTTCATCATGGGTTTTTTTTTTGCCAGTTAGTCAGATGGCATGGGGACAATGTGAGCACAGCTGGGAGACCCCTGTCCCTTTGTTATGGGTGCTGACAATGGTGACATCACGAATGGTGACATCGCAGAAGATGCCTGGGGGGCATGGCTTTAAGAGTACACTCTCTCTTCTCTGGACATCACACGTCTGGTCGTTCTGGTTTCTGTGAAATGTGCCAAATTCATCCAAGGTTCAGTAAGCGGACCTGCCTGAATGCCACGGTGGGGACAGAGGTAGTCTAGACTGCAAACAGCCATTTCTTGGCTAATTACACTGATAACAGTAATGCAATTAAAAGGCCTGTCTTGAATGTCAGTCTTCTGCAACAGAAGAAACGATCCATGTGATGACACCCAAAGACTGCCTCTATGCAAATATTTGAGGCTATTAAGAGTTGGTGGGTTATCTTCACATGAATCTTTCCTGTGTGGCTGAGTCAATTATGACAAGGATTTAAATAACCTTAATTCATCCACAGTCATCTCTTCCTGCTGTTTAATATCTGTTAAGAGTACGGATATAATGATTAAAACATGACAGAATGAGATATGGGAAAATAGAGATGTCACTGTTCTAATTATATATTGACACATTAGTAGTGTTGTCTTGTGTAATGCTCAGCAACAATCCTGTAAGTCTGAAACCTGATATTATATTATGTATTAGCTTTACAGCCCAAAACGGTATGCCAGCAGCTGCATTCGTGGTGTCCTTTTGCCCTTTCTCTTTGCCCACAGAACTTCATTACCTGCCCCATTGTCCGGAATAGGAAAGTGCTGATGCTGTCACTGGTGATGTTGGAACAAATATTGAACTGAATGTCTGCTGAGAAGTGCTGTTCATGAAATAAATGAACTTTCATCATTTGCAGTGGAAGGCTGTTTTTACCTCCTGGAATTGTTGTTGTTGTACTGTGAACGATAGTGTTATCTCCTCACATCATATTTAAACAGGTGCAGGTTTTGTACTTTTCTTGTCATTTCGCGACATAATTGATTAGTCCTCACTTGGTGTGCTTGTCCTCCTGCTGGACATTTTAAATAATGGAGTGTGTTAATGTGCCTGCACAAACATTAAGCACTCGTGGTGGTGATGTCATGGTTCCATGGTTCAGGAGGTGGACTTGCAAATAGATTGTCACAGGTTTGGATGCATCAGTGCTGTTGTATGCAATCTGATGGTTTCAGTGAAAATCCAGCTGTACATGGATGATGCTGTACGTAAAGATGTGATGTCGGTAGGTGACTCAGAAAGGAGATCTGCTAAACAGATACTATAGATGCATTGCATTATAATGTATTGTTTAAGAAAAATCCCAAGTCATGTAAGAAGAGCCCATGTGTTAGCATCAGTCTAACAGAGGCTGTGCAGTTTCAGCAGTGACTGAGGAGGAGATACCCAGAATCCCCGAACCTGCATTTCCTGCTCTGAAGTGTTTCAGCAGGCCTAAAAAATGGAATCAGTCAAATGACAGACCTTGAACATAAGATGTGATTATGCGTGAAGTGCTTAACATCCATTTTGTTCATTTTTCAGTTGGACATGATGGATAAAATCATGATGGGTGTTTCAGTTCAGACCCAAATTTACCACAAATAAGCAATGTGAATGCCCCCTTCGCTGACAGCTTCCACTTTGCTGCACCATTAACTGTTGATTCAACGAACATTTCACCAAGCCTTTATGCCTGAATGGTGTGAATTTGCAGATTTTGACTTGGTAAAATGATCTGGAGGAAAGGTCAAGAGATGTGAAAGTCAGAATGCCTGTGATAATGATCTCATCAAATCAGTCCAATTAAATCAATGCAGATTGTTAATAACTAAGATGTGATTTGTTCCAGTTCCGGTTTGCTATTTACGGTTTTCCAGACTAAATCGAATTTCGGATGGCCTGAATAAGCAGTCACTTTACATCTTACACCGCACCGACTAATGACTTGGATCTGTGGCTGTGTTTGGAGTTCCCCTCCATCATTACTTTGTATTTTCTAGGGTGACTGTGGGAAGTGCCTGAGTTCAAAGATCTCTGGTGACTGGCTGGAGGTGGTGTAAATATTAACCTCATATTAATGATGTATTACTAAAAACTTTTTCTCCACAACAGTCCGCTGCAGCTTCTCTGAGTTTTGAAGCATTCACAAGTATTCATTTGGTCTCTTTATAGTTATTACCATGAATCTCAATATTATATGGAGCAGACTCCAAGCATCTTTCTGCAATAAAACTGGTTTGTGAAGGTCTCACAGGAAGGAATTTTATATCGGGATTTAATTTCCTAATTAACACTGGATCTCATTTTGATGTGCACCATATATAAAGAATGAAAAAAAAGAGAACAGAACAATATACTATATTTATTTGTTGGTAGATTAGCTGCCCCAGACTACTTTAACGGTTTATCCAAGAAGACCATAAAACAATTAAAGGGCAACAATAAATTTGAATGAAAAACTTGGTAGGGATTCTGTTGCTCGAACAGTTGCAGTGAGGATGTGATTTCCAATTACTTCCTGTGGAGAGCACGATTAGGATGTTTGCTGGTTCATTTCTAATGAACTTGTTTCCTTAAGATGTAAAGGGAAGCTAAGTTCAAATGTACCCTCTTGTATCTTCTCCCTCCCCCCCAGGAATGTCCGAGTGGGGTTGTAAACGAAGACACCTTTAAAAGTATCTACGCACAGTTCTTCCCACAGGGAGGTATGTAACACTGTTATGAACTCACTATGATATGTGCATTCTTTTGCACTCCTCCTTTGTCAAATTCACGCGACCCAGAGGAAAGCTGGTTTAAGAAGCGCTGGTGCTGTCCGGACACCTTCTCTTGGTGTGGGCTGCAGTGCTCCCTTTAAGACAGCGTGTGTTGAAAAATTGAGCAGTTTAGGGAGAGACGCACACCCCAAAAAGCCGAGTGCGGCCCCCGTGATGAAAGCATGACTGCAAAGACGTTAAACGGCGCACGCAAACGATAAGCTTTTCACAAGGGACTTCATCTTTCAGCACATCTAAATAGGCTTTAGCGCTTCTCTCTTATCCCACCCAGCCACTGCAAACTGTGACACTTAATATTCATGAAATGACTTGTTTACCTATGCGTTGATTCATTGCTTTTCTTGTGTCCCTAGTGTGGCTCCACCTAAACAAACCGATCTAGAAAAAAATTACTTGTGAAATGACTTCCAAAAATCATGATTTACAATACCCTCTTTTAAAATTTATTCTGTGCGCATATTTTTGCAGGAAAAAAATACTGGCATTATATTTTCCCCACCTGAGGTCCTTAGTCATACAGTTTGTGTCACTCTGAATTCATATTGCATCTGTTCTTTTAAATTGTGTCCTGTTCCGCCATTGACAGAGAAAACACGATGTCCCAAAGCAATTACTGTGGAGGGGTGTTTAGTAGAGGTGCTGTTAAGTACAGCAGCAAATGGTCTTTTCAGCATTCGCCTGCCATACTCATAATAGACGTGCGATGAGACAGTATGTGATTATATGCCGTTTGCAAAGGAGGCCCACCGTTGCGTGTCGGGGTGCGTCTCTGTGCTGGGCTTGATTTGTGGGATAGTTGTGAATAATGACCACCGCTTGTTGCGTTGTCGTCCGCCCCCCTGCTTCCCCGCCTCCAATAACACTCACTATCTGTTTCACCACACACAGATAAACACACTAGGAAGGCTGAAGCAGTAATGTGACGGTAGTTTTCTCTGTTCAGCTTGTACTCAAGCATTCATACAGTCATGCACATGCACACACAGACACACACACTGCTATACACACGTGTGTCAAATGCACATTTGAGAGTGTGTAAATGACCAGCGGCATTTGATCAGGCATGTGCTGTAAGTCTTATTAAATACAGGGGGTATAAAGGCAGAAATGTTGCGCATTTTCATAGATGGTTAATTGTTGAGATGCTGTGTAGAAAGTGTGGCAGTTTTTCATCACCATGTGACACTGCAAACCTTAGGGTGCGATCTCGGTCTCAAGAGTAATGAGATTATAGGATAAGGCATTCTACTGCAAGCAGAAGTTATGTAATTCACAACAAGTGCTATAACTGTGCACATTGTGGTAGGTACCCTCATACCTGCCTAAATGTTTTGAGGCAGACTAAATAGACCCCTGAAGAGAAATAAAATCCCACTCCCCATTAACTCCCACTTCATTTGTTCTTTCAGATGCATCGAGGTACGCACACTTTCTCTTCAATGCGTTTGACACTGATCACAATGGCTCTGTGAGTTTTGAGGTAAGCACATTGTGGTGTGTGCAATGTTAACTGCCACAGATCTTTCTCACACAGATACAGGATTGGGTAAGACATTGTCTGGTGTTTGATTTCCTCAGATATCCAGGGCTGAAGTATTTGCTTGGTGTCAGCATCATTGATTTAGTATTTGTTTCATGTAAGACACAGAGACTCTGTCTCTGTCTGACTTGAATCATTTTGCAAAACTCCTGAACATCATTATCTATATCTTCAATGTTGTGACCATGACAGTGTGACAATATGGAAGCTTTTTTTTTTTTAAGTGGACTCAACCATCTTTGTTCTGTAACCACAGTGTTGTGTGTTTTTTTTGTCCAAAGTAGTTCTTATCTCATTAAGTTTGATTGAGCTGTTAGTTTTGAACAAAGATCTGGCATGTGCTATTTGGGGAAGATGCAAGCAGCATCTATTTATTTCTTGTTATGGTTGCCCCTGAAACAAACAAACAATGCCAATGAATATTTGATATGATTACAGGTAATAAGAACTAACTGTTCTATTGACTGTCTTAGGAGCTAAAAGTAACTACAACCTCTCTGTTTCAGGTGAAAAAGTGAATATGTAGCATTCTAAATGTAATTAAGTTCTGTATATACTAATGTATTCCGTTTGGGACACACCAACACACCATCAGTAACTGTCTTCAAGGACTTACAGTAAATAACTTGTAGGTGGTGTCCAACCCAGATGGGCGTTTAATTCAGAGTTCAGTCAGACCGGATTAATGAGGAACAGTTGGAACTTAAACCAGTGTACTCTGTGCCCTAAGGGTTATGGCAGGGACGTCCTATTTAATTTAATAAATTTGGTTCTTAATGGTATGAACATAACCCAGTACTTGACAGTCATCATGAGTAAACTAGTATGTCAAGAGTATGTATCCATTGATGTGTAACACAAGAGCTTCTGGCAGAAAACTTACCTTTACTCTGTCCACAGGACTTTGTCATGGGACTTTCCATTTTATTACGGGGAACAGTGCAGGAAAAGCTCAACTGGGCATTCAATCTATATGACATTAACAAAGATGGATACATAACTAAAGAGGTAAGGGGTTGTGCGCAGAAGCTGATGTTCAAATCATTTTTGATTAATGCGTTTTCCTGGTAACTGTGCATATTGTCGTGACAGACCATGCTGTCCTATTGTTTTCATTCCTTTCTGTTCAGCACTTGTTTTTGAAAGAGCAGATCACTGCGTTTATCAGAGGAGGGCTGCTGAATAAATGTTTGTTTTTTTCCAGGAAATGCTGGACATTATGAGAGCCATCTATGACATGATGGGCCGATGCACGTACCCGATGCTGAAGGACGAAGCACCCCGGCAGCACGTCGAGCTCTTCTTCCAGGTAATACTGAGTTATTTACAATAATTGTGCGAATCGCCACGTGTATCAAATACCATGCAAAATGGTGACTCAGCTTTTCTTAATGCTTAATGTTTTTATGTTTCGTTTTATTTCCCCACGTAATAATAGTAAGTGAGAGAAAAAAGCAAGACTTTCTTCAATACTCAGAGTTAAGGGCAGGGGGTGTTATAGTTAGGTTAGGTTATAGTTTTAAGTTGTTTGGCTGTTAAAATGAAAAGCTACACAGCCTGTATCTGAAAGCCAACTAACATAATTACTTGCCATTTTTTTCCCATTACCTCGCCCCGTAGAAAATGGACAAAAATAAGGACGGAGTGGTGACCATAGATGAATTTATTGACTGCTGCCAAAACGTGAGTACTTTTTTGCCATTTCTTTTTGAAGTGCGCAAGCCCTTTTGGCAGATGCAGGTGCATCATGTTCCGTTACTGTGGAAACCAAAATACGCCAGTGTGGACTCTCAGGACAGCATAATGCGGGTCAGGGGTGTAAATGAGGCTCAAAGCCATCCGGGATGCAAGGAGAGGGACTCGCTGTGCGGAATGCTCGATGGCCTGTCGCCCCGTCTCCCGGCAGCAGCACGGGCGCACGTCATTGGCTATGAGAGGCAGGGAGATTCACACTGGGGGGGCTGCAGTCCCTGGCAGGGGGGGTCAGCTCTCATCCCTGATAGCCTGACACAGGTGCGACAAGTACAGCCCTACCTGCTGGGCGCGTTCGATGCACTGAAAATCCTCTTAGGTGTATTGTATGTATTAAGCGAGTGCTATCAAGATCCGAGTGTTTCCTTGTTATGCTTACCTGCCGGCTACATCTGATGCAGTGACAGCCCTTTTTGGTATTGTTTGATTGTTATTGCAGCCCCAGAGTTTCCTTGTTGTGCTCACCTATTCTGCTCTCC